>NC_056728.1:1394665334-1394887834 GCF_019279795.1 Protopterus annectens
GCTCACCACGTGGTGAGCCTCTTTTGTTTCTTGGATACTGACTTTTGTTAATGTGAAGAGACTCTTTACCCGGTGCTGCTTTGTTTTTTCTACAATATCTTAAGTTTACCATGACTGCTTCTGCAAGGAAAATTAATTTTCTTGATGTATATGTTGAAAGGTTAAGTGATGGATCATTTGACACTGGTGTGCATAGGAAGGATTGTTATAGAAATACCTTGCTTCATAGAAGTAGTATGCACCCCAACTATGTGTTTAAGAATGTAGTTAAGGGTCAAGGAATGCATGTATCTAGGTTGAACAATACAGAAAGAGGCTTCAATAAAGAGTTAACTGATTTACGGGAAAGGCTCAATCAACGTGGATATAGTTCACATGACCGCACTGAGGGGCTGTGTGAGATTGAGTCCTTGAGAAGTAATAGAGCAAAACCCTATTTTTCTAGCCAGGTAGAGAGAAAAATATGTTAAAGCCAGTGTAAATACAGAAATTAGAGTACCCATGTTTTATACTAATGATAAGAATAATATATATGATATTTTTAAAAGACATTGGGGTGTTTATTAACGGATCCGCAGATTGCTGAAATTATAGGAGATAAATCTAAGTTTAGGTATAAAAATAGAAAAAATATTAGAAGAATGCTATGTTATCAACATGTTGAACATTCAGTTTTAGATATGATAGGGACTTTCCCGTGTGGAAAATGTAATTATTGCTCCTATATTAATGGTTCAGGAAGTTTTCTGCATCCTGATACTGGTAGGGAAATTATGTTTAAATGTTCCGCTAGTTGTGATAGCCAGCATGTGGTTTATTTAGCTACCTGTGTTGAATGCCGCTCTTTCTATGTTGGGAAAACGGATAGGCTTCTTAGGAATAGGATTAGGGAACACATATACAATATCAGAACAGGTGCTATTACTAACGCTTTAGCTAAACATGTGATGTCTACAGGTCCTCAGCATCATTTTGAGTTTATGGTTATTGAAGTTACCACACCCAGTATACGTGGTGGTAATATTAGTAATATTATAGAAGAAAAAGAAGCAAAGTGGATTATTCGCCTTCGGGCTGATGTAGGGAAAGGGTTAAATGAAAGGGTATCTATCAAACCATTTCTTCGAACTAAGAGTTTTAAGGTTAGGTAGTTTTATGGTTTGGGTGTTGTATATTGTTTTTGGTTCAATACATACTCTACTCTGTGGTTTTTATTTTATATATTTGATAGACTATATAAGCGTTGTGTTTAAATAGTTATATATAATATTATTTATTTTTTATTTCATCTTAATATATATTTTTTAATAGTATAGTTTGTCTGTGGTTATGTGATGAAAATGATTACTATATAGCGCCCCCTATTATATGTCTTGATGGAAGGTGCAGACTCCCTCTATAGAAGTATGCAGCACTAGCTTTTACATAGAAGTATATTGAATATGTACTTTATATATAGAATGTGAAAAAAATGTTTATTACTATTTTCTATAGTTGTGTTTTATAGGAGACCATATATACTTTTAGCCACATGATGCATAAGGTACACTGGTTATATTGTTTAAATATGTAGTTGGTATTTTGTTATTTTTGGCTGATTTTTGATATTTATAGTGCGTTTTTATCATAGCTAGTTGCCGTTCGTATATATACACATTTTTTAGTGTTGAACAGAAAAGTCAGTAATTTGATCTTTATTTATGTGCCATCCGATCTTTCTGAATATGGTGTAGTTCTGATATTATTAACTATAGGCTACTTAAATGATGACATGACAATTATATTATATTATTATATTATTTTATTCATGTAATTTGTTGATATATATATTCTTTATATATAGTATGCTTAGCTTAATATATGTTTTGAATTATTAGGTTTTTATTAGCACAATGTAGTGGTTGTGCGTAATTAGTTTTTTCTTCTTTTTTATATAGATGAGATGTATTAGACTCGTTGATTTGAGATTGGAGATCTCTTGGATGAATAGTGAACAACTTTTTTAATATGTAACCGGGAAGTCAGCAATTGTATTTGTTATTTTGATGTCGGCCGAATGATGATATTATGGTGTTGTTTCGTTCTCATCAAATATATACTGTTTGGTTGATGATATGATAGTCGAAATAAGATTTTATATACAGATTTGCGTGTTAGAAATATATGATAAGTTTTAATATGACTTTTAATGGTTAAATTGTCATAGGAAATGACATTTACCTTTATGTGATTGGTTGTTGCGTTTTTAAATTATCCTTGTACTCGGTCCATTTGATGGTCTGATGAAGCATTTATGTGAAAGCGCTTACTGACTGAGTGCACTAATAAAATCGTTTTATCTTTTATATTTTAAAAGTGTTTATTTGTGACAGCACAAAAGATTTTACTAAATTGCATTGGAGCTCGCATGGTTTCTGTTGCTGAAATTTTGGTTTTGACTTTTATATATATATATATATATATATATATATATATATATATATGTGTGTGTGTGTGTGTGTGTGTGTGTGTGTGTGTGTGTGTGTATATATATATATATATATATATATATATATATATATATACACACGTATATATATATATATATATATATATATATATATATACACACGTATATATATATATATATATATATATATATATATATACACACATACAGATTCCTAAACTTTCATTGATGTGCTGAAACACTGACATCAACTTCATTTACTTTACATGGTAGAAACAGGAAAAACATAGATCCACAAAGGATAAAAAAAAAACACATGACCAGTATTTTTGCATGGGGCACCTCACCATGTTGTACCTTCACACCCCCTGCTACCTATATATACCATCTGTAACACTGTTCTACAGTGGAGGAAGGACACATTTCTCAGTCCCCTCTGTACTATAATTTCAGTGTGAGAAAACTGGTAAGGTTCATCAAGCCGATTTTTGGTTAGCTGTACACTTTTGTCAGATGCTGATGAATGGATACTTTGGTATAAAGGTAGGAACCCAGACTGCCCAGCATAGGATGAATTTTACTTTCATTGACTTCTGTATTGTCAGGATATGGTTGACAGATGTGGGAGATCAGCAGTCCCCAGAGTAGTGAGATATGCCCTTTCACTGGGGAATGTGCAGTTTGGAGTTAATAAATATAATTAGCGAGAGGTTTGGGGGTGCAGGCAGGCTTGCCTATCACAAATAACACTTTATTTTGTGTTGCATGGACAGAGGATTAGCCAAAGAGCATGCAATCTAGCATTATCTAACAAGTCTGTGAGATTTTAAAGTAGTTTAAGGGGTATGTGTTCATTCAGACAGGAGCCTTTATCTGTTCGTAGCAAGATAATCCAACGGGTTTCAGGCATCTCGGACTTATTGCGTAAATTACCCAAACTTCCCATATGAAGCAATCTATCAATCACTAAAAATTTAAAATCGTGTGTTTGTCCTTTTTCGAACACATGCTTCACTAGGCCACTGCATGGATCACCTCTACGCTTATGATAGATATGTTTCCTAATCCTACATTTAAATGATCTGTTGGTTTTCCCAACATAAAAATGTTTGCATAAAACACAATATGCAAGATATATGAGGTCCTTTGTATTACAATTGGCCCTAACCTTAAAAGAAAAGGTAGACCCCATTTGAACTATCAATCAGATCACAATAACCACAACCATTACAATGGAATGTACCCATACCTCCCTTGTCCACAGAATTATTATCCATGTTAGAAGGATAGCACAACATCCTTTTTAGTGAATGCTTGTTCCTAAACCTCCCTCCCAATGACATAATTTTATGAGATATTATAGGGTACCAGCTGAGACTTAGCAAATCTGTATCCTAGCTGTCTTTTTCACTGTGGTGCCAAAAGTCTCATAGGATATAATGTAATATACCAGTATGCCAGCTATTGATAAAAGTGTTTGGGGTAACGGAGGTCCCAATTGTTTTGGAACTATGCATACCATATTCACTGCTCGTGACAACTTGCATGATTCCTCATACATGTAATATTTGATGAGGGCTTCTTAGAAATGTATACATTTAGGTGAACCACAAAAATTCAGCATAGAATGTTATATTGAGCATAAATAGTTTTGGAAATTGATCAAAAAGTTCTCACATTTTATTCAAAAAAAGCATTTTTCATCATATTTTTGTGCAATATCCTTTACATAACTGGATTTACTATTGTACTCCACATTACAGTAATGGAATTCCTTTAATTCTACATCTGTGTGTTCTGGTATAAAGAAAATTCAGCTTCTGCTACATAATGCCAGTTTTATCCATTTTAGTGTGCATGAATTAATGTTACTTGATAACTAAAAGAACTCATCTGAGAACTTTTCTTATTTAGGATACTGCTACTCTTTGCTTTGTCATCTAGTTCCTTTTTTTGTGAGTGAGCAGAATCTTATAAAAATATTGATTGTGCACGTGTGAGCTCACATTTGTAGGTAAGCATAGGCAGTCATTGGTGAGAGCAGGATGAATCACTGAATTTGATTTTGTATCTTGCTTCCTATTGTAATTTTTCAGTTTTAAACATAATTATCAGAATGTTAATAACATGAGAAAATTATTATAGACTTATTTGGTCATCTTCCCATTTCTGGTGTGAAGGTACTTATATTTTTGAAGTATAATTTTTTCTGTTATTGATGGGAGAGAGGTGACTGCAGCAATCTTTATATATATATATATATATATATATATATATATATATATATATATATATATATTTAAAAAGATTATTTTGCCATTTTTATTGTAGTTTAACACTATTAAAATGGCAATTTAATTTGAATTATGGATATGAGGGCTGTTTTTAGAAGTGGTGCATAGTAATTAGTTTGCCTTTGTTACATGTACTCCCATGGGTGTTTTCACATTTTATTGTTTGGGCTCCCTTGGCACAACATTTAACTTGCCTAGCTCCCCAGTGCCCTACAAACACACAGGATAGTAAAAGACATCTCTGAGTACTTCTCCTGACTGCTGTATAAAAATACCATAAAAGTAATCTCAGAGTCTTTCAAAACACCTGCACTTTCCTGTGACATAAGAACACTTGTGGAAAGAGTCAACTGCAGCTGCATGTCCAGGCAGAAAGTGTTGACCATGCCTGTGTGTGCTGATTTGGCCAAAAGACCTTTAGCATTCCAGGGACAGGAGCACTCGAATGGGGAGGGGGCATGTGACCCCACACGATCCCCTCTTACTCCATGTATGGTCTTGGAGGGCATTCATTGATGATGATCCCTTACTCTGGTATTGCTGATGCCAGTCATGGATCATATGGGTGTCCTGAGGGCTCAGCCATCATTGTATCCATACTGAGTGTGTTTCTTTATTTGCCTCATCTACTCCTTTCTCCACCTCCTTCTCTTGTCTATTACATCTGAGGGCAACTCCCCTCTTTTGACCACACATCCTCTAAGGCAGCATCATTAATAAACACCCACTGACCTGGGAATCGGGTCAGGAATGTCCATCTCTTATTGCAGCTCTGTCAGTTGCCCAGGCCACTAATTGAAACTGGGTTGACTGGGCTGCAGTCAGGGCTTTATCTCTATCTACACCTCCGTGGCCAGGTACTATCACATTTGACCAATATTTATATCTATACAGTGGTGGTATTTTCCTTCCCGAAAATAACATGTCAGAGCATTTCTTCTAACAGCAAACACTCATCTACTTACTGATTTGCTTGCACATATTCACTGCTTCTCTGTTTGTGCTTTTTGACATCATTCTGCTCTTACAGACATTTTTTGTTGGTGTATTACTAGCAGATCATCTCATCAATCTGTGTGTTCTCCACTCTGTTATGCATTTCCAAGGTGCTCTTACTCTCTGCACTACTTATTTCAGTTCCCACAATACTCTTATCATTGTTTTATTGGCAATGCTCTCTCAGTGATATGATATCATAATTTTTCAGAATATTCTTCCTGCTGTCACACATTTTGAGAATCTTCTCCTACAGCTATATTTCTCACACCATTATCTATGCATCATTTTGTAAAGCTGCAGCTTCTTCTTCCAATGTTAGTGCTTCCTAGTTGTTGTGCACATTTATAGCTTATAACAGAATATATCATCAAAGAGATACTAAAGGAACAACACGTTTAATAACTGAATGTGTGCCCTGTAACACCACAACAGGAATACAGGACTTTTTTTATTAAACTACTCTTCAGATATCATACTTAACTCAAAAAATCAAAGGACATACCGAATCTCATAAATGAAATTAGTTCTAATGCTGTTTACAATTTTCTTTGCTCTCTCTTTTATCAGTTCTCTTAATATCACTCAACATTTTTTTATTGCACTCACAATCCTTCTATGACCCCGTGTTTTATTTTTACAATAAACTATATCCATTTACCCATAGCTTCCATGTCACATAAGTAATCATTGTATTAACTGCATCCACACTGATTTTGTAATTTTACAAACTATAAAGTGTTTGAGTGCTTTGTGTTCATCCACATAGCCTCTGTTATAATAAATTCTTTCACTGGCAACTTTGTACAATATGTTTATGTTAACAGGTATTTGTTGCGTTAGACCCCCAAAAGAAAAAAATCATGTAGTACACTCTTTTTAGTTATTCTACCTAATGATTATTTCTTCAAAACTGTCTCACCCTATCTGTTAAACATTCGCCTATTTTCTTATTCATACCCCCTTGTAACCCTATATGCCGCCATCTTCTGTGTCTTTTTTACTTCCCTCACCCTTTTCTGTATTTATGTTTCATTAATTGTGCTATTCCCTCTTATCATACTCCATATCTTTGTAAGAAATTCATAATATAACAAAATTAAATATTTGCAGGGTGTAACATCTCTATACCCTATTTTTTTAGTGTGATAAAGTTAATTCCCCACCTTAATGGGTTTAATCTAGAACCCTATATTGTTCTAAAACACACTTTCATTATTTCCTTTTCTAATACCGTTTGTAAAATATATACTATGAGAATATATGTAGCCAGGCTCATCAAAATGCTATTATCGTTGCTTTTTGTAAGCCATCTTATACTACTTTCAACACTCTGTTATTTCTCTTAAATTAAAAAAGCGTTCTGTCGACACAATACCTCAGAAAAGCTGGAGAAGAAGAATGCTAATGTCCACGGATGCCTGAACACACACAATATCCTCACATATGATCCTAAGCTTCTGGATAGCGTACCACAGCAAACAACACTCTCCAAACAATAATATGGAAGAAAAAAACTTCACTTATAAAACCATACGTTTGGATAATAAAAATCTACATTTAATGAACACAAGGTTAAGCACTTTCACTCACACCACCGTGAGCTTCATCAGAACATTTTCCAAATGAATACAAGCAGTTTAAATACTCTGTTTGGCACCAACAAATTCTTTTACATGTCAGTTTTGTTATTTAAAGTGATACATCACTTTTGCCAAATGGCACTGAAAACAAATGTCCCTCGATTTGTAATACATATTGGCAACCAAACTTTTCACAATAAAATATTCGTCCAACAGCACATATAGACACTATACGTACAAAATACTAACAATAAAAATAAAAATAAATAATCTAAATATTACGTTCCTCATACTGATATATATGATAATCTATGAACTAATAAATATGTTTAAATAAAATAATATATATCCAATAATAACCAATAATTAATAATATATTCAAAAAGTTATAATTAATGACTTGCTAGTAGATGAATAGACATGTCCTATATACAACTACTCATAGTTTCCATAATACAGTACTTAATAATTAATTAATAGGGGTTTGACAGATATATGATCATTCAACCCCGGAGGTGTCGAGGCATCCATAAATATTTGCCACCATACCGCTTTAAAAGCTAAGATGGCCTTAATATTGCCTCCCCTAGGATCCATTGTTACATTTTCCAAAATTGCAAATTTAAAAACATGTTCAGCCCCATATTTCTCCACATGTCTATATAGGGCATTATAAACATGGAAACATGGAAGGCACGCAGATTGGAAAAGGGGAGGAAAATGGAAGAAGAGAAATTTTACCCATCAGATGAACGGCCCATACAAAAACAACCAAGCCCAAGGGGGAGAGGGGAGGTATTGGTAGAAGACAACTCGACTACTAATCCTCACCACTCTGTAGTCCTAATGGATCAGGACATTGTTTCCGATGGTACTACTTATAGTTACAATCATTTTAATATATACAAATGCACAGAACTTCCTTTGGAAAAAACACATTTTGAATTACTTTCTAAGGGAATGAAATACATTCCCACCACATGCTTTAGATTAGTGGATTGTTTGAGTAAAGTTAAACTTTTTATAAGAAAACTTAACTTAGCTATTATGTTCAAGGATAATGGAGGGGATGCTTAATCCAATAGGACTAGTGTACTAAAGAAAAAAAGTTGTTTTATTCCTCCCATGCATCCAAATGTGTTAATTTACGATAGACTGGTAACTAAACAGATTTATCAGATGCAGAATGAGATCAAAATGGAAAAAATTTAGAAACAATCGAACTATGGAAGAGCCCAAAATTTTGAGAGATTTGACTGAAAACAATAGTATTCGGGTCATGAAACCTGATAAAGGTGGGGATGTAGTAATCTATGACAGTTTACAATACACCTCCAAGATGTATGAGATATTACATCTATCAGGTAATTATGAGACTGTGTCTATCAACGAAATAAATATTGCACACAGACGTATAGATCTGCATGTGGAGGAATTTTTACTAGACAGAAGGATTACGGAAGACACATATAACTTTTTGAAAGTGGGTTATCCTCAGTTAGCTACACTGGTAGGTATACCTAAGATACTTAAGAACGTCAGTAATCCACCTTTCTGTCCCATAATTTCAGGTAGTAAGTCCAAGACTTTCCCTTTGGGTGTAGTAGTAGATACCATGCTGAAACATTTGTATGGAAAAATCATTCATATGGTGAAAGATTCGTGGGCATTTTTGAAAAATTACCCAGTACATGTTTGGAAGGAAGGATTAATATTTGTATCTATAGACGTTGTAGATTTATTCTCATGTATTCCCAAAGAAGAAGGAATGGAATCATTCATTAATAGTATTAGAAAATACAGTGACCTTGAATGGGACAAGGTTTGTCTGATACTTGAACTTATGTCATTAGTCTTGGATCACAATTATATATTTTATGAATGAGAACACTTTAGACAAACCAAGGGTGTGGCTATGGGGGCGACATGCACCCCGATTTTTGCCAACTTGGTTATGCTAGATTGGGAGGAGACAGTGATATTTAACAATCATTATTATTGACATGTTAAATATTATTCTCGCTTCCTTGATGACATTTATATTTTAAGGGATGGTAACCTGACAACTTTGAATCAGTTTTTGGAATATTTAAACAAAAGCAGTGAGTTTCTTAAGTTTACTGCAACCAGTAGTTGTGATGGAGTTGCTTATTTGGATACATTCATATCCAATGGTGACAAATGCTTCAAGTCCAAAATACACAGAAAAAGTACATTCTCAAATGGTTATTTGGAATACACTAGTAACTATCCAAAAAAACTAAAGCATAACATATTCAAAGGTCAGTGTATAAGAGCCATAAGGATGGCTTTGGATTATAACGAGATGATTGAAGAAATTGATTTCATCACAGAATTGCTTAGAGAAAGGGGTTATGACAGGAATATGATGAAAGATGTGAGGAAGTATGTCATTAAGGAAAGGGGGAACAAATATTCTCCATTATTAGGAGCAAATAGTAGAGGAGATAACATCAATACAAATAGGTTAGAATCCACCTATACTAAAACAAAAGGGGTATACAACAGAGTATGTGTATTAGACTATGGCCCATATACTAATAAAGTAAAGGACATATTAACGAACAATTGGAATGTTTTGATGGTGGACCAAGATATGATAGAATTATTGGGCTCCAAACCAGCTTTTGTACATAAAATGGCTACAAATATTAAGACGTACTTAGAAAGAGGAATCAGATATAAAGACCTAGATAACAATAGGAGGCACACCACCAAATGTGGTGCTGGTAGTCAATGTCATGCATAAACGAGGATGATGAATTAGTGTTGGTCAATATTAATAGAACTAGACTGAGATTTAAGCAGGGCAACTGTAATTCTAAATTTGTCATCTATTTAGCCAAATGTGGCGCATGTCCGGGATACTATATAGGAAAGACTGAAAGGAATTTCAAAAAATGTATATATGCACACCTATATAGTATTAGGAGGAATGATGTTAATAATGCCCTATATAGGCATGTGGAGAAATATGGGGCTGAACATGTTTTTAAATTTGCAATTTTGGAAAATGTAACAATGGATCCTAGGGGAGGCAATATTAAGGCCATCTTATCTTATAAAGAGGTGTGGTGGCAAATATTTATGGATGCCTCGACACCTCCGGGGTTGAATGATCATATATCTTTCAAACCCCTATTAATTAATTATTAAGTACTGTATTATGGAAGCTACGAGTAGTTGTATACAGGACATGTCTATTCATCTACTAGCAAGTAATTAATTATAACTTTTTGAATATATTATTAAGTAATGGTTATTAGTGGATAGATATTTTATTTAAACATATTTATTAGTTCATAGATTATCATATATATCAGTATGAGGAACGTAATATTTAGATTATTTATTTTTATTTTTATTGTTAGTATTTTGTACATTTAGTGTCTATACATGCTGTTGGATGAATATTTTATTGTGAAAAGTTTGGTTGCCAATATGTATTACACATCGAGGGACATTTATTTTTAGTGCCATTTGGCAAAAGTGATGTATCACTTTAAATAACAAATTGACATGTAAAATAATTTTTTGGTGCCAAACAAAGTATTTAAACTACAACGAAGTAAAAAAATGTGCAGCACTCCGAAAAAAAACTATAATCCAACCAGAAGAATGCTTCAGAGCCGAGAAAAACACCAGTTGTCCAGTTTACCTTATTTTATTCACGAACAATGGAACAGTAAACATATAAACGCAGTTGACGTTCGCAACACAATCGCGTTTTCGTCCCTCCTATTAGGACTTCATCAGATAAATGTTTGAAAACTTTTTCTGCTTAAATACTTCATTGCAATTTAATTAACCAGTAAAAATAGTCAAACACTTTTCAAATGGATGAATCGACATTCATAATATGCCATGAATATTCATGAACTGTTTAATATTAATGAGAATACATCTTAGTGGTAAAAATTGTGTGTGTTTTACCAACATTTATCCTAACCTGTCTTTTAATTACTTAAAAATTAATACATCTCCAACAGTATTGAAAAACATAATTTGAACTTAATAATTCAATGAATCATTATATTAATTTATGTTTGTGTATATAAAAAAACCCCTAAAACTAATATCTAGATATTACTAGCATAGAATGGTTTGTTTAGAGACCCCCTCTAGTGTGCAAAACTTACAATTACATTTTAAATAAATAATTCTTTTTAGTGAATAATTCATTCTAATGAATGTATTACAATAAATCAAATTTAAAATTCTGAATCTAAAATGATTAAACTTAGTCAAATTAAATACTTGTAAATAAAAAATATATATATAAAAAATATGTAAAAAAAAAATTAAGATAAAAACTGTGTCCTAAAAACCTAATTTGTGGAGAACAACAACTCAAAATGGATTAACCCAACCTCATATCTTATTAGCTTTTAATTTTAATAATGGTCCAATAGAAAGATTTTCGTTTAGTCCAGGTTTCCTACTTGCATCAAGGTTAACCTGCCACCACAACTCCCTACTTTCCAAAATTTCCTCCCATGGACCTCCTCTAGCATCTGGTTTTATTTGTTCCAAAACAAAAAATAAAAAACTAGCTCCTGTACAACATTTAGTATGTCTATAAAGTGCATTTGTCTCCCTAGTCTTTTTAATATCATAAATGTGTTCATAAATTCGCCTTTTAAAAAAACTCTCGGTTTTACCCACATAGAATGAATGGCATTTTTGACAAACTGCTAAATAAACTACCCCTTGAGTGTTACAATTGTAAACGTGCTTGCTTTCTATCTTCCTTTTTCTATTTTCAATAAATATTTCTCCTTTGTTCATAATATAGGGACACTGTGGACATTTTCCACATCTAAAAGTACCCATCCTTCTATTCCTAACTTCCTTCTTATCTACTCCCATCCTTTCTAATTTACTTTTTTATGTTTGGTGGGTTTCTGTATATAAATTGCAGTTTTAGAGTTTTAATTTCCTCCATATCTGTGAAAGATAAAAATCTTTCCCATTCCCTTGAAAATATACCTTTTATATCTTGATTAAAGGTGTTAAATTCCATCACAAATCTTTTCTGCAATTTTTCATTCCCTTCATTACTACCTTTACCTTCACCATCTGTATTCCTACCCTCAATTTGCCCTTTTATAGGCTGAAATCTGTCTTTCCTGCCCATTTCTATCTCTTTTCTAATGTCGTGAATAAATTGTTTAGGATAACCTCTTTCTAAGAACATACTCTCTAATTTATTACATTCTTCCATAAAATCTGAATCTCTACTATCTATCCTATGAATATCTATGAATCTATCCTAGAACCCCTCACAAACTGCCCTTTAACTATGGTTTTCTTACAGTGTGAGGGGTGATAACTGTCAAAATGTGGGTAGGAATTACAGTGTGTGTTTTTCCTGTACACTCTAGTTTCAAATTTGTGGTCCCTTTTGTATACTTCCACATCAAGGTAGTTTAAAATCTCTGAATTTATGACATAGGTAAAGCTCAAAAAATTAGTAGTGGAGCTAATATAATCAATGAACTTCAGGAATCTTTCATGCCCCCCAGTCCAGAAGATTACTATGTCATCCAGGAACCTGTGATAAAGTAACCAATATTGACTAAAACTGGAATTTATCACAAATTTCTCCTCCCATTTAGAAAGAACTATATTTGCGTAAGTGGGTGGACACGCCGCTCCCATGGACACTCCTGTTCTCTGTCTATAATATTCACCATTGAATACCAAAAAATTATATTTAAGTATGGTGTCCATTAGTGCAACAGTCGCCACTTTCTCCTCATGTGTCATTTTCTGGTCAGAGAAAATACTTTCCTCAAAAAAATCCATCCCTTCTTTATGGGGAATACTTGAAAACAAATCAATTATGTCTATTGTAATGAATATTAAGTCTTCCTTGTATACTGCAGGTGTGAGTTCCCTTAGAAAATCCCATGAATCTTTTAAAATTATTCTGTTATTTACCCATATGTGTTTTGTTTTACAATCCACATATTTAGATAAGGGAACTGTCTTAGCACCCTCTGCAGTAACAATAGGTCTAAGGGGGGGGGGGTCTAACTGATTTTTATGAATTTTGGGTATACCAAACATGGTCGCTACCCTTGGATTCTTCACTTCTAAATACCTATGAGTTTTATTGTCTATAACCTTTTCTGTTACCAAATCTTGTAGTAACAAATCAATTCTTTTGTAGGCTACTGATATCTCATTTCTCGAAACTACTGTGTATTTCTTTTCGTCCTTCAGTATAGAATCCATTTTTGCTTCGTATATAATTTTATCCATCATTACAATTCCCCCTCCCTTGTCTGGTTTTATTATTCTTACTATCTTTTTCTCCTTTAATTCATTCAATACTCTATTCTCCTCTTTATTCAAATTATTTTTATTTCCATTTCTACTTCTGCTTCTTCCTTCTGATTTTCTAATTTCTTTTTCCAGTACACTCTCAAAGTTTTTAAGTTGTGGTACCAAGGGTGGATTAAAGGTCGAACTCCTTACAAGTTCTGGCACTTCCATATTATTTCTTTTAAACCCAGCTTTAGATGCTAAGATTGTTAAGTTAATTTTCCTAATAAATAATTTTGCATCTAATATTGTACTTGCCACGTCCCCTTTTTTGACTGGGATAAATTTTAAACCCTTACTTAAAAGGCCAAAATGTTCCTTTGTCAATGTTATATTACTAAAATTATAAACAGTAAATCCATCATATGTATGTTTACTGTTGTTCTCCACAATTATATTCTGTGTCACATTTGTGTTGACACCAGGGACCGGGGTATCCACTAATAGTATCTCCCCCTCCCTCTTCTCCCCCCCTCACTTGAAAATTTCCTCTCCGATACTGGGGTGGCTGATATTCTTCCAATTTATCCCCCAAAGGTGGAAATTCCACATCATAACTCTGTTCTTCCCCTCTTACTACCGTGTCACTCTCTTTGTTGTATTTATTATTATAAAATACTTTATTACCAACTCCTGAATTGAAGTTAAAATATGCAGGTTTAGGATAACTAGACTTGTTGGCATATTCCTTAATATCCCTGTTTAGTTTCCCCATCTTGCGCTGTATAATGCCTTCACATTTTGTGTCAATATCGTTTCTTATTTTAAAAAACTTCTCCCTCTCTTCCTCAATACCAAAAATAAGGTAATTTTTGATACACAAATCAAGCTCGTTAATCTCCCTTTCAAGTTCTTCTTGTTTACTTTCATTTTCTTCTATAATTAACTGGACTATCTCTAGTCCGCATTTATTAAAAACCTTTAATAAACTTTCATGAAACACAGTACCAATTTGAACATTGTTTGGGTATTTGTATACCCTAAGTCCCTTAGGGACTATTTCCTTCAATAAGCATTCGTGAAGATATGCATTCTCAATACTTAGCGTTCTGTACTGAAACATTAGTTTGTGTAGTTTATCTAATTTAGCAACATACGAATTGCCATCAATACAGTCATTGTTCATATTGTTACTGTCCATTTTGAATAAATACTCCTTTCTCAGCCACTCATTAGTGGTTTTAGTATTCAACAAAACAGTACCTTTAGGTGCCAAGCATGTTTTGGGTCAAGCCCCTTTGTCCACAAAATACTCCTCACTAGTTTCTCTTCTTCCTGCCTCGAAGTCTAAGATTCTCGGTGTCCTCATCGGGTTAAAATTAGTTCCCTCTACTTCTCCAGGGTCACCGGCATCTACCTGTTCGCCAATAAGCTCCCTTTTTCTTTTGATAGCTTGTCCGTGAAACCCTTCATTGGACCCACCATTAGAATGCAACGTCGCTTTTGCAGGAAGTAAACTGTGGCACAGGGGCATTAACAGATCAATCAACTCTGTAAGTTGCCCAATCAGTTTTCTGGATTGGCCCAACTCCGCCTGCCCTTCCGGGTTCATTGGGACTTCCGTAATGGTGCAGCCTCGGCTCAAACACAGTCAAAAAACTACAACGAAGTAAAAAAATGTGCAGCACTCCGAAAAAAAACAATAATCCAACCAGAAGAATGCTTCAGAGCTGAGAAAAACACCAATTGTCCAGTTTACCTTATTTTATTCACGAACAATGGAACAGTAAACACATAAACGCAGTTGACATTCACAACACAATCGCGTTTTCATCCCTCCTATTAGGACTTCATCAGATAAATGTTTGAAAACTTTTTCTGCTTAAATACTTCATTGCAATTTAATTAACCAGTAAAAATAGTCAAACACTTTTCAAATGGATGAATCGACATTCATAATATGCCATGAATATTCATGAACTGTTTAATATTGATGAGAATACATCTTAGTGGTAAAAATTGTGTGTGTTTTACCAACATTTATCCTAACCTGTCTTTTAATTACTTAAAAACTAATACATCTCCAACAGTATTGAAAAACATGATTTAAACTTAATAATTCAATGAATCATTATATTAATTTATGTTTGTGTGTATAAAAAAAACCCTAAAACTAATATCTAGATATTACTAGCATAGAATGATTTGTTTAGAGACCCCCTCTAGTGTGCAAAACTTACAATTACATTTTGAATAAAAAATTCTTTTTAGTCAATAATTCATTCTAATGAATGTATCACAATAAATCAAATTTAAAATTCTGAATCTAAAATGGTTAAACTTAGTCAAATTAAATACTTGTAAATAAAAAAAAAATATATATAAAAAATGTATATATAAAAAATATGTAAAAAAAAATTAAGTTAAAAACTGTGTCCTAAAAACCTAATTTGTGGAGAACAACAACTCAAAATGGATTAACCCAACCTCATATCTTATTAGCTTTTAATTTTAATAATGGTCCAATAGAAAGACTTTCGTTTAGTCCAGATTTCCTACTTGCATCAAGGTTAACCTGCCACCACAACTCCCTACTTTCCAAAATTTCGTCCCATGGACCTCCTCTAGCATCCGGTTTTATTTGTTCCAAAACAAAAAATAAAAAACTAGCTCCTGTACAACATTTAGTATGTCTATAAAGTGCATTTGTCTCCCTAGTCTTTTTAATATCATAAATGTGTTCATAAATTCGCCTTTTAAAAAACCTCTCGGTTTTACCCACATAGAACGAATGGCATTTTTGACAAACTGCTAAATAAACTACCCCTTGAGTGTTACAATTGTAAACGTGCTTGCTTTCTATCTTCCTTTTTCTACTTTCAATAAATATTTCTCCTTTGTTCATAATATAGGGACACTGTGGACATTTTCCACATCTAAAAGTACCCACCCTTCTATTCCTAACCTCCTTCTTATCTACTCCCATCCTTTCAAATTTACTTTTTATGTTTGGTGGGTTTCTGTATATAAATTGCGGTTTTAGAGTTTTCAATACTGTTGGAGATGTATTAGTTTTTAAGTAATTAAAAGACAGATTAGGATAAATGTTGGTAAAACACACACAATTTTTACCACTAAGATGTATTCTCATTAATATTAAACAGTTCATGAATATTCATGGCATATTATGAATGTCGATTCATCCATTTGAAAAGTGTTTGACTATTTTTACTGGTTAATTAAATTGCAATGAAGTATTTAAGCAGGAAAAAGTTTTCAAACATTTATCTGATGAAGTCCTAATAGGAGGGACGAAAATGCGATTGTGTTGTGAATGTCAACTGCGTTTATGTGTTTACTGTTCCATTGTTCGTGAATAAAATAAGGTAAACTGGACAACTGGTGTTTTTCTCGGCTCTGAAGCATTCTTCTGGTTAGAGTATTTAAACTGCTTGTATTCATTTGGAAAATGTTCTGATGAAGCTCACGTTGGTGTGAGTGAAAGCGCTTAACCTTGTGTTCATTAAATGTAGATTTTATTATCCAAACGTATGGTTTTATAAGTGAAGTTTTTTTCTTCCATATTATTGTTTGGAGAGTGTTGTTTGCTGTGGTACGCTATCCAGGAGCTTAGGATCGTATGTGAGGACATTGTGTGTGTTCAGGCATCCGTGGAAATTAGTGTTCTTCTTCTCCAGTTTTTCTGAGGTATTTCTCTTAAATTAATTAATATTATTTCTTCTTTCCAAAATCACTGCCTTTCACCTAAATGGAAATTTAATGCTTACATAACATCCTTAATTTTCATGCTTTCCTTTTCACCTTGCCTGCTTCTTCCCTGGCTTTTGTTAACATTTAAAACTAAACCTGTTTCCACACTTTTGTGCTGAATCTCTAGTTTTAATTAGCTCATCGATTTTTTTTTTTTTGTTGGTAATTGTTATGATATCCTCTGTATAAGTTAAGATTATTAGTAATTTTATCTCTGCATAAATCTCAAATGTTTTCCTCTCAGTTTTAATTTTTCTTTTCTTTTTTTTTCATACAATGTGCAAAAAAGACCAGGCTTCATGAACATCCCTGTTTAAACCATTTTGCCAAACTGCATTGTTCTCCCACATACACACTCATTAAATGTCTAACTAATGATTTCTTATAAAACTGTCTTACAAATCTTATATACTTCTATTCTATTCTATTCTATTCTATTCTTATGTTTCCCAAAACCCTTAACATCCCTGAGTTACAGAATTCAATGCCTTATTTAAATTTCTGTTAAATAAATACCCCTGTTGTCTTATTTTCATTTTCCCCTATCTCTCTCACCAACCACAATGTATTTCTAACTTTCACTTTCCTGATATCCCTGAATTACTTTCATAGTTATTCATATGTTTATTTTCTATCCTGTCTAGAGCAATTCAATCAAACTTGTAATCAGTGTCTATTAAAGATATTCACCTCCAGTCTGTTCTGCATTTATCACCCCTTTCTTCCTTCTCTGTCTTTCCCGTGCATTCAGTAACTAGTTGTTTCTAAACAGTTAAGTTTTCTTTATCTAATATCATATCATCATATATTCAATCCAACCTGGTCCTGGTGCACTCTTTTGTTTACATTGTTTGATGGTTAGTTCTAGTGTCGTGTATGTTTTTTTTTTCCGTAGTGCCCCCTCTCACTTGGGACCTAATCTTATATTACTGTCACTAAGCTTTTCCTTTAAATATTCTTGTATGATGTTAAGTATTTCTTCAGTATTACATCTCTCACAAACGTCATTATTTCATAATGAATCAGAAAAATATTTTTCTTAGTTCTTCCTTTCACATAAAAGTAATTATACCTTTATTTTATTCAGTCAAACTTCTATTTTCTATACAGTTTGAATAGTCTACATTTCTTTGCCTCAGACAACTGTTTAGCTTTAAAAGCTATTTAAATTTCTTACTTGTTTATTTCAGTATCTTTCTTTTGCTGTTCAACCATCCTAATAATTGTGTCATTTTCAATTTTTCTTTAAATACAACCCACCATAATATCCGGTTTACTCTAGAAAGGTCTCTGAAATTGCCAACACTTTTCCTTCTTTAGTTAACATCATGCTGTTATGGAACTTCTCTAACCCTTTTATCTATATTACAGATTCCTATGTAGTTACTAATGTTTTACTAACGCCACATGATCTGAAACAAATATGTCGGCTGGATTCAACAAAGTCCATGTAGGATCTGTATCAAACCTACACGGAATGTATCCATGTGCACTGCCATGATTCTCCCTCAGCAGTGCCCCATGCATATTAATTATGCTGCAAGTCTAAGGGAGGTCACAGCAACACAGATATTGAATCTAAGACTGATGGCACACCCATATACCTTTTTGGCCTGTTAACCTCAACCGAAAGGTCTACAAGACATTTTAGTTCAGTAAATTGGATTTTTTATTTATGTTTATGTGTTTGTTTGCATGGTAAGATTTGCCATTTAGATATGCTTAGCTTTGCACACCCATTTAACAGACCAGTGCCAGACATCTAAAACTGAAACCGGATATGTTCATTTTTACATTTTTTTTGTCCTTGCTTGCACAATGCACCGCATTATTTAGCTATGCTTAGCACTGTGCACTCATGCATTAGACATCCACTGGACAGCTAAAAATAGAAACTGGATGCATTCAATTATTGTACTTCTTCAGTGCTTAGCAGCATGTAAACCCATGCAACAAAGCTGCATTATGCTTACAGGCACCTTCGCAGTATATCTGAAGATATACAAGTTCACTTCACTATCCCCATGGCTAGATAGATCGAGTCATGACCTGCAGTGTAGTAGGTTTTGGGGTTTGAGTCCTGTGCAGGAATACCTTTTACATATAGTGCTGTGAAACTGTGTCAGGCAACTGAAACATTGGTTGACTTTAAATTAAATAGTTGTTACATTTAGAAAAGGTGCATGATACTAAGCATCACTTAAACATGGTCAATGGTCTTTTCCTGTTTGCAAGTTGCTAAGCTTCGCTAAAATATAGGTTGTGCGACTTTGTGTGATGCTAAGCAACATGGCACATTTTTGAAAGTTAAGTATGACATACAAGGGTGAGAATGAAGCTTATTTAAAGGTCAATAGGTGGGACTTTCACATTATTCCTTGAAGCCTGACCTTGACTGTGGGTATGGCTGGGGGAAAGTGTGTGATTTAGGGCATAAAGAGGGGGTGTGCAGGAGACCAGGGTTTTCATTGGACTCCTGGTAGAACACTATTGACCACGGCTGTTGCAGGACAAATACCAGGGCTCAGAGTGTAAGTCTGAGGCCTGGGATGGTTTGGCCAGGGACCTGACCAGTGCAACTAGTATCCCCCACACTGGTGAGCACTGTCATCACCATTATGATGACCTGTATCATAGGAAGAGGGGAACGTTGGATACCTGGATGCAACAGGCACGGGATAGGAACACCCCAAAGATATATAAGTATCTTTTCTAGTAATTCATAAATATACAAGCTTAATCTGTGCAAAACTGGTATGCATAATGGTTTCCTTCTCTTATCACAGCTGCAGAAGGAAGGGGTTGCAATGTCCGGCCCCATACAAGGCATTTGACCACAATAGGGCAAGCATGTGGTATGTAAGAAAATCAATAAAGTAATAACTTAATGCATAACTTAATAATAAAATAAAGTAAATACAGATATTGCAGTCTTAACAGTCATGTATTAAATACCTGGTATTAAATACCTGGAACATCACAGAGTTTTATTAATGTGTCAGTGCATATCTGAACTGGTAAAGCAAGTTAAAGCAAGTAAGCATATGGTACTGTGTAGCATAGATTCCAACCATTAGTTAGTGTTGTGATTTACCCAGATTAAGAGTCAATGTTTTAGTCTGCTCATTGTCTAAAATATGCTGTAGATTGCACTCAGTAAATGAACAGGGTAAACATGTAAGTGAACAGAAGTCCTAGACAGCTATCCATGTGTATAAATGCAAGATTTGAAACAACACAAATCAATGAAGTGTAAAAGGAGATGGTGCTCTGATAATTAATTTTGTAAAATAAAATGTTCAGGATTCTTGTAGTCACTGCTTGTAGGTTCCAATATGACACCAGCCAACTGAGAAATGTGCAGTAGTCAATAATGTTTTACCATGTCATAAATAAATGCTGTGAAATACCCAGATTAAAAGTCAGTGTTGTGTTCTGCTTATTTTGTCTGAAATATGCTGTAGGCTGCAGTTAATAAATGAATAAGGTTGTTGTTGTTTGTCTTTCGGCTTTTCCTGGTTAGGGGTCGCCACAGCAGAACTCTGGTCTGCTAATGATTGGCAGTAGATTTTTACGGTGCCGAGTTGCCAGCTCAACACCGAACCTTCAACAAAGGCACTCCCATTCATGCATGTCTTTCGGAACGCAACCGCAGGGAGGACATGCAGACTCCACACAGAAGGCACTCCATTCGAGAATCGAACGGGAGAACCTCTTGCTGTGAGGCAACAACGCTACCTCTGCACCGTAAATGTGTGAATTTAAAGAACTCCTACACAGCTATGCATGTGTATAAATGCAAGATTTGAAACAACAGGAAACAATAAAGTGTAAAAGGAGACGGTGCTCTGATAATTTATTTTTTCAAATAAAATGTTGAGTATTCCTGTAGTCACTGCTTGTGGGTTGTAATCCAACACCAGCCAACTGAGAAATGTGCAGTAGTCAATGATGTTTTAGTATGTCATTAATAAATTCTGTGTAATACCCAGATTAAGAGTTAATGTTGTGTTGTGCTCATTTTGTCTGATATATGCTGTAGGTTGCAGTCAATAAATGAATAGGGTAAACATGTAAGTTAAGAACTCCTACACTGCTATCCATGTGTGTAAAAGCAAGATTTGTGACAAGATGAATCAATAAAGTGTAAAAGGGGATGGTGCTCTAATAGTTTATTTTTTCAAATAAAATGTTCACTATTACTATAGTTACTGCTTGTGAGTTCTAATCTCACATAAGCATACTGAGAATGTCTGCAGTATTCACTACTGTATTGGCATGTCATACATAAAACATAACCATGCTTGCATGTGAAGTGCAAACCCATAGGCCAGTGCCATGACTGCCCGTCTGTCAATTGAAATCAGTGTACATGAACATACCTCTCAACTGTCACGATTTTTGCAGAATGTACTGAAAATTGTCTCGTATGTCTGGTCCTCTGATTTGCAGATATATGACATCACTTGAAATGCAATTTAATGACAAATCTGTTATCAGAACACCTTGCTACTATTGTATGAGCACAGTGTGTAAGAATGTTCCCTGTCATTGTGCCTTTGTCCCACCATTATGTGTGGCTTGGCCCATAATGTCCCATGCTAAGAATTTGAGAGGTGTGCATGTGGAAAATCATATATACAATACAAGCAACAAAGAATGATTGCTGTATGCATTATGATCTGTACTATAGTGTGTGTGTAAGGAACAGGGTAGTATTTCAAATATTAAATGCCACAGCAGTCACTGGTCTCACAAGTGAGATCTAACATATGTAGAAGTATGTAGTTGTAGTCTGTTTAGTCACATTATCTGTGAAGTTACTAATGTTCTTTTTTCTCTCACCACACCCCTTCTCTTCTTTTATTTATTTATTCAATATATTTATTATTATCATTTGATATTATCATATTATTTGTTATAACCTGTTATGTTGGCCTTATGTACAATTTAATATTGCTTTGCTGTTAAAAAACATTCATTTACATTATTTATTGTGTTCCTCCTTCTATTATTTTCAATTTGTTTCCATTACTCATTACTGTTTTCTCTTATGTTATTAATTACATTTGTTTGGGTTATGTTTATTTTTCCTTTATATTTATATTTCATTTATTTATTTGTAATATTTTGGAGCATTTTTTCTATTTATTGTTGTTACAATAGAAAGTTATTTGTGGTTCACCTCATTTGTGCTGGCCGTTTGTGGTTTTTGACTTTTTATATTTCATTTACCACAGCGAGACAAGATAGGCCGGCTCCTGGTGCACCACCTACCTTGGCTCCCTAGCTGAGGTACCAGGGCCCAGCACCTCTGGGCCACAGCCTGGTGTAACCCCCTCTGCTGCCTCTGCACTACCTGCTCCATTGGGTAGTTCTGCCCAACAGGTTGGGGGTGTGCCCCCTCTGGGAGTGGAGGTGGAGGGGATGCCTTCATCACCCAAATCAAACTCCCAGGCATGGTGCATAGGCTTGTGTGCCAAACTGTTGGTGCATGCCTACTCTGGATGGAGAGCATGCTGTCCATCCTGGTGGGGCAGTCTGGCCCAAGGTGCCAGCATCAACCACTGCCTCCACAGCAGCAGTGAAAGTGCAGTGATGACAGTCCCATGAGTGAGGACTTAAGTCACACTGCTACCATGTCTGATGTCCATGGTACTGGGATTCCACAACACCCTCCTCAACCAAGGTGTTTACCCCCCTCTTGTGTCCCACACCAACCCTATCTGCTCTGTTTTGCTATTTGTCTGCCTCGTCTGCCTACAAATGCTTCCTCACCTTTCCAAATTGCATTCTTCACACATACCTTTGTCCCTTCCTCAACATTCCACTCTCTCCTTAAAAAAAGAAGGGGGGGGGTACCTGTCCCAAAAAAAAAAAAAAAAAATATATATATATATATATATATATATATATATATATATATAAAATCTATATATATATATATATATATATATATATATATATATATATCTATATATATATATATATAATATATATATATATATATATATATATATATATATATATATATATATTGTCCTATACATAGCTCATTTCGCATGTGTCCACTGGACACACTTAACTTGGTCCATTTGGCTTGACAATGCACTTATGTTGTCATCACCCCTCTCTCTGGAGGTGACAGTCCAAATTCAGCTAAAAATCTTTTCAAGTACACACCTGTTGCTGTTGAAGAAATGGCTAGCTATGGTTCTTTCCTACAGCCTTCTTGCACATACCTACATGCCTTTCACTATGTTTTCCCCCCTGCTTGCACCCCATTTCACCACTGTACTATCTCCCCAATTTTTCCTTTCTTTAAAGTATTTTGCATGATGGTGCACTATGGTCAGCTTTGCTAAGCTATGCTAAATGGAGGTGTATTACGACATGTATTTGAAAGCATAATAATCATGTTCAGAAAGTACACCCTGTACCCTATTTTGAACCCAGTACCATTTCACTTGAAGAGCAGTACATCAACCAGCCAAGCCACGCAGCCAGTTAATTAGCACAGTGTTTTAAGCAAAACATAGTAATTGTCATTTTCTCATCATTAAGCATGTTTCCGTGATGCTGCACATCGCACTGCATCACACAAATCTGGTAAAAGATTAATGGAAAAGTAGGATTTTAACTGGGACTCTGGTAGAGAAATATATTACTATAAAGCCATACACATAATAACAGATGTAAGTGTAGCATGCAACAGCAGGTAAGTATGAAATGATATCTACTGTAATGAAAGGAGGTACTGCCAGCACAGCTAGCTGGAATTTCATAAATTATTATATGTCATTTGTGAATATTAAACTCATTTATACAAGATGCTTACATTACAAATGTATTAGAACTGTATGTCATGTGTATATCAAACTGCTTTGTACAGACGTATTTGTTGAAAATGTATTTGTAAAGTGCTGTGTTTGAAATGTAACCATAGTGTGCCTAATGCAGAGAACAGAAGTGTACATGTACTATTGTAACTGTTTAGATTTATCTGTTTTGACAGAGGAGACTGGAGGGTTAACCTCAGTCCAGCAAACTTTAGAAAAATATCTAAAATTAAATTGGTTTATAAGCTAGGCCATAAGGATGCTATCTCACTTTCAATGCAGCCAGAAACACAAAGTCTGTACTAGGAGGCTTTCAGTATTGTCTTTGTGGCAAACTAATTACTACTCTGAAAGCATGAAGGAGTGCAATTGTTTTACGGCTTCCATCACCTGCCAAAGATCTGAGCAAAAGTCCTTGTATGTGTATTTTTACAGGTAGATGCTAAGTCCTGCCAGCTTCAGCAATGAGGGTTTTACCTCGGAACTAGAAGTCAGATGACAAGAAATTATGTCACTCTATAAGCTGTCCCAGCAGTAATATTTTAGATATTATTCTGAAAGGTCTCTTAGTGAACAGAGCATTCTGTATTCTGTCTTGGACCTGACAACACGAAGAACCATTCACCATATCATCTGCCTTGCTCTATTAGTAAGTTTTTAGGGTATAGTAATTCTCTTAGATACAGTCAGGAATATAGTGAAGCTTAATTTATATTTTATTTTTCTTTATTTATCTGAGCCTATCTGCAATGTTATTTTAAATATTTCCTGTGTTTTGAACTCTGATGTCACTGTGAATATATACTTAGTATTTTCGTGTTATTTTATTATTTATTATTAAATATATCTAAACATTTCATTGTGGCTGATGTTTGTAGAGATATTTAAGTTTTGAGAGTACTTGCATATTTATTTGGTGACACTGTGTGGGCCACTCCTAATAGCCTTGCTCTTGGTCAAACTACCATTTGTATTAATATTAATATTACACAGTAAAGATTGGACACCCTTTGTTAAGGTCCTTAAAGTAGCTGTCAAGGAGTGACTGGTGGCAGTGGTAACTGTCTTATGGTCTGGCCAGAAGGGGGCATAGCTAGTAAACCTGTGCCAGCCTCTCCCAGGTGTGTGTGTGTGTGTGTGTGTGTGTGTGTGTGTGTGTGTGTGTGTGTGTGTGTGTGTGTGTGTGTGTGTGTGTGTGTAAAGAGGGTGCTGGGGGGTCTTGGCTTGGTCACTTAGCTGAGATCTCATCTCTATAGCTGTGCCAGTGGGGAGTTTTATTGGGGATCTGGAGAAAGAGGAACCAGCCCTGGACTGACTGTGGTCTGTGTGTGCTCTGAAGGGAAATTGAACTTGATACAGACAGTGGCATCTATAAATACTGTGTGTGTACCTGTTATCCTCCCAGTGAACATCCCCTCCATAGTTGTCAGGGGTGAGGATTGAGACTCCTTGATTACTGTCCCAGAGGTGGGATATCCACATCACATATTGGTTGGCAGTGGTGGGTCATCTCATCTACAACATGTAAAAATACACCTGCTAGAACAGTGACCTGTAGCTCAATCTGTTAAATGGTTTGAAAACATTGCTTTTTTGATGCACATGGTCTTGATTTCAAATACAGTTGTGTCTAGCATTTAAAATACATGTATGTGTACATTACTATTGTAAACTGTGATATGTATGTTTGTCTCATCACCTATTTATCCACACAAAGCAGTACAGCTGGAATGTCTGGTTCTAAATAAAGGCTGTCAAAGGCCTTCAGATAGGACCACATTTTAACTATTCCCATTACAACACTAGAAAGTGCATAGAATGTCAGGTCATACATTAGCATGAATTCCCAGAGGATTTTGAAGTATGTAATTCAAACGTAGCCCAGTAATATCAGACTGTATCCCACAATGATGTGCTAGTGATATTACAGACAACCACAGCTGCACAAGTAACATACATATATGGAGGTTGTGCTAGAAGCAAGGTTTGCCAGCACACATGTTCCAGATGACTACCATGGCATAACACATGACTTGGCAGTTGTCCAGCTGGTTAATATAATGGTTAATATGCTCACTACCTTGTTCTAGGACACACTGAGTATGTTGCCTTTTACTCTGTTAATGATACCTTTGACTAACATACTTACCTTAAACACATAGCTTAATTTTCAGTGGGATGAGTTCCCTCAGTCTGGCTGTTCATCAAGGCTGCTACAGGTCCCACAGTTACTCTAAAGTGTTGTCATTCTGCACAGTCTTCAGCCTCTCTGTTTCTGTCTGTTGCCTGCAGCAGCAGTAGCATCAGCACACATCTATATGTAAAAAGTAGCTGCAACAAACATTCTCTCCATGCTGATGTTGTATTTTTAACCCAGTAATTTCCACCCCAATATATGAAAAAGGGGATGTAAGCGACATTGAGGCCTTATATCTTGTTGAGTAGTTGCATGGAATTGGCTGATTATACTGCAAATCAGCTGGGTAGGCTGCATGTAGCATTTCCGCACCACAGATTGGTTCAGAGGCAATCATCTGCTAATGAGAACCATCTTAAAAAGGCAAACTTGTAGCTAGGGGAACCAGTGTGTATGAGAGTTAGTTTGCATGATTCACTTGTTGACAAATTAAGTATATAGTATTATCTTTCAACAGAGGAGTATTGTACTCATCAGGTATGTAACCATTTTGTTTCCAACAGGATGCATATGCTTGAATATAAGTAGGGAGAATGGGGATTATAGCTGTAAGCCTTTGTTAGAACTGTACTGATGACATGACATTGATCTCCAGCTGTGTTACATGTACAGAGGATATAGAGTACACCAAGGGAATAATGCTGTCTGATAACTCGATACACAGGTCTCCTGGCTACTTCCTTTGATAGCAGATGTAATGGTGCATTGCTATTTTCTGTGCACTCTTGTTTACACATATTATATTGGGGGGTGATCTTTCTGCTATGGGGCACACTACAATGGACTCTTGTGTTGGGTGTGTGATCATATGTGAGTATCTGTCATGGCACAAACAGGAATAGGTCATTATTGCTATTATTCTAGTTGCATCCACACCCTTTGTATGTTTGGTACACTGTCTGTGATGCGTAATCAAGTGTTGAATACTAATAGCCTTCCTTTACTGCTGTATCTCTGCTTACTGTACTCCTATGTATGTGATCCTGACATGTGTTCTCATTTGTTTGTATTTCAGGAAAAACATGCATGCATGTTGCAGGGCACCATCTATGGAGGCAGAAAATGACCTCATCATTGAGGCTTTGCACCAGCATTACATGGTTCTGTTTTCCAAGGGGAGGGCATTGGTTCTATATCACTTTGTCGAACTCTTAAAAGTTCAAATGTCATATGGTCGACACCATATGATCAAACTTTTAAAAGTTCGAATGTTTCAGTGGAGATCTCCATATAGTGCGGAATGGGACGATTTCCCTTTTCTGCACTGTAGGGCAATCTTAGAGTTGGTATATTTAAATAGCAGGGGGTGTGGGGGGTGCAGCCCCCCATGCTTAAACAGTTCAGGAAGGTTTTTTCTTTGGTTTATTTTTTTATTACATTTTTGAACTTTTAAAAGTTTGATCATATGGTGTCGACTATATGACATTTGAACTTTTAAAAGTTCGATTATGTAATATAGACACGAGGGCAAATAGGTCAGAGAGTGCAACCCTGTGGGATGAACTGGTGCATAATATCAATGCCGTAGGTCACCAGAATCATACATATGAGCAGGTGCAACACCGTGCCACAGATATGATAAATTCTGCACACAGACATGCAGCTGATGTGGCCAGGGATCTTCAGGTCACTGGTGGTGAGCCTGCAGCAGAACAACCTCTCTCAGCCACAGAAGAATTCCTGACAAACCTTACAAACACAGGACAACTCTCAGGCATCCATCATTCAATATGTTGTGCATGTGGGTGCCACCAGGTCCTCTAAAGAGAAGCGTCCAAGTATGCTTAGTTAGATCATCATTGGAATACTGTTGCATTTAGGGTGTCAAGGTGTATACAGTTTTACATTGGTGTCAGGTGTTTTATGGGGGGGGGGCAGCTAGCTGCAGTTATAAGCTCATGTAGAGACTGTGACCCGCATACCTGTCAACATAGCAGCTACTGTAAATGTAAGATATTTGGATGTATTACCCATTTTATTCTGTAACATATGGTGTTGTTGCCATTACCTCTCCCTCACATTTTTTCAGGGCCATTAGGAATTGGAAGAGGCCATGCTCCTGCTGCTGATAAGCACAAAACTGTTTTGTCAGAGATGTAGATATAGTTCAATGTATTTGCTAAAGTGTCATCCCAGGCCTGTTGGCTGGATTGATGTACTGTCTGCATGACTGCCAAATGGACAGATACCTTCTGAATGTCCAATGTTTACAGTCATAACTCTGTCTTGTAGGTGTGCCCATAGTAATTGACTTGACAGTATTGTCAGAACATTACATATTGCCATAACTGTCAACTGTGAAGATTTTTGCAGAATGCCAACAGTGTACATAATATATGTTTTGATCATAAAATTCTTATTTAATGAATAATTATTTCCAAATAATTACAGATTGGGGTTAGAAAATAATGTCCTCATGTCCTGCTATGTGAGGTTGGGGGTTATACAAGTCTGTACTAGTGGCAGCAGTGTATACAGCTTAAACATATATTGCACCATAGTACTGTGGAGCATAGCAATGCAGGTATTAATGTGATGCTTTTCCCTTTATATCACATGTGACCTGGGAGGTTGGTCTTTGTCCCTTTTACAACCTGATGTCGGTGTCTCTTCAGACTCTGATGATGATGGTGGCCAAATTTAGGCACAGCTGGGGGTTGCAGAGGCTGAATCAGACACAGAGGTTGACATCCTTCATCCACCCTCATTATCACTGTACACAGCCAGTATGCCTATGCATACCCAGTCCCCTGAGGCCACAGATACTGGACAGTCAGAGAGTGGGGAGATTGAACAGGGAAGTGTGGCTACTGTGGCTTCACTGACTGTCAACAGTGGCCATAGCCAAACTGTTGGTGAGGTTCCACACAGGCAGATTGATTGAGGTGCTCATAGAAGACGTGCTGTCCCTCCACCACCTGTTGCAGGTGTCTCATCATGTGTCACTCAGCATATGTTTAGGGACAACATGGAGGCACAGGCATGTTCCGAAAGGAACACCAGATGAATGCTCGGGGTTATGGATGCAGCACAGCCTGACATTCGTGACTGCCTCCACTGTGGTACTGATACCTTGGATCAGTTGACTGACACAGTAGAAAGAGGTAGCTCTCAGACAGATCACACACTATCTGTCTTGGAACACACCTTGCCTGTGAAGAAATGTCTGATTGGAGTTGAGCATTGGCCTCGTGGGCACAGGTCAGCAACTACATTTGCTGAGAGTCAACGTGGCCATGCACAATCACACTCCCATAGTGGCAGTACATCCAGTGCTCCAGAGGAGAGTGTGCTGTCCACACCAAGATGTAGCAGGCCATGGGCTCATGGTCCTGGGTGTTCCCACGGAGGGCACGTGCCCAGCAGATATCGGTTACCCTCAGTTAGTAGCACAGCCTCTGACCTTGAGCATGGAGCTGCCAGTGCAACTCCTGGCAGTCCCAAATCTCATGTTTGGGGGAGGAAACAATGAACTGTCAGCTGTATCATGCACGTCTCACAGCTATCCAACATAAAGACACATAGGGCTAGCAATGAGCTTGGCTGTTCATGCAGATAGTCACATACCACTGTCACACTGAGGGCACCTACAGACACACACACAACATTTCCATGGTCCATCTTGCCTGCTTCCCTTCCTGACTGACACACATGCTTGCCAACCTATTGGATCAGCCTAGGGATCCTGCACCACCACACAACTGCCACACAACACCCTGTGCAAGTGATGATAACTGTGCCACATCCCTATCATCTTTCTCATGGATGCAGAGAAATAAAGCTATGTGTCTGATGCACAGGTTAACTGTCTATATTAGTTTGAATTCATTTCATCCATTGTTACTGTTAACATTCTACTTATACTGGTAATTTATAGATATTGTGCTTTGCCATTTATAATGTGTAGAGCATAATAAATTGTGTATATTACGATGAATGCTGTTGTAAGGGCTGTGGAGTCACACAATGAAATGTGTCTCATGGAAATATTTATGTTCCACTTTCAGGATTGTCTAGAACACACCTATGGGTACACATCTACAACCAACCCATCAACATCAGAGCACAGGACTGAATGTTAGCACAGAAGAGAAATGTCATCAGAAAGGTAATACAGTATAGGTTCACAGGTTCATAGGCATTTACTAGGCTGATGAGCACAAAGGCTTCTTTAAACCTAGCCATGCATCCCAAATCTCTGACAAGGTCTGATACCCTTTGTGACGAAAGGAGATACTGCCAGCACAGCTATTTGGAATTCTGTAAATGATTATATGTCATTTGTGAATATCAACATGATTTATACAAGAGGCTTGTGTTACAACTGTATTAATACTGCTTGCCATGTGTATATCAAACTGGTTTGTACAGACATGTGTTGGGGTCTATATCACATAGTCTAAGTTTTATAACTTCGAACACGGAATGTTCAAACCATTCCGTTCGAAGTTACAAAACTTTGACTAGTGATAAAAAAAAAAAAAGTAAAAACAAAATAAACTGTTGTAAGTAGGGGAAGCAAGCCTCCCTGCATCCCCACACCCTCCGCTACTTAAATATACCAACTCTGAGATCGCACCCCATTGAAATGAATGTAAACCTCCCCTTATGGAGATTTCCGTTTAAACGCTCAATCTTGTACAAGTTTGAACTTATGGTCTCGACCATATGGGGTTCGAACTCGTACAAGTTTGACTATGTGATAGGAACCAGTATGTTGAAAAGGTATTTTATAAAATGGTTGTGCTTAAAATGTAATCACAGTGTGCCCCACTTGAAAAGAACAGAAATGTACATGCACTATTGTAACTGTTTAAATGTATATATGTTAACAAAGGAAACTGTGACTTCAGTCCAGCAAACTTTAAAAACAAATAGCTGAAATTAAATTACTTTATGGCTTGACCATAAAAGATGGTATCTTTCAGTTTTCAATGCAACTAGAGACACAGAGTCTATGTTGGGAAGCTTTCTGTATTGTCTTTGGAGTGAACTAATTACTACCTCTGAAAGAATGAAGGAATTCAATTGTTTTATGATTTCTAGCATCTGCCAAAGATCTAAGGTCTGTGTATTTTCACAGGTAGATGCTAAATACTGCCAGCTTCCAGCAGTGGGGGGTTTACCTGGGAACTGGAGTCAGATGACAAGAAATTATGTCATTCTGCAAGCTATCCCAGCAGTAATATTTTAGATATTAATTTGAGAAGTCTGTTAGTGAGACAGGACATTCTGTATTCGGTCTTGGACATGATAAGAACCATTCACCACAACATCTGCCTTGCTCTATAGTAAGTTTCTAGGGTATAGCAAGTCTGTTAGATACAGTCAGGAATATAGCAAAGCTTAGTTTAGATATTTTCTTTATTTATTTGAGACTGTCCTGCAATGTTGTTTTAAACATTTCCTGTGGTTTTGAACTCTGATGTCACTGTGAATATATACTGAGAATTGTCTTGTTGTTTTGTTATTTATTATTAACTATATTTAAACCTTTTCATTGTGGTGGCTGATCTGTGCAGAGATATTTAAGTTTTGAGAGTGTTTGCATATTTATTTGGTGACACTGTGTGGGCCACTCCTAACAGCCTTGCCCTTGGTCAAACTACCATTTGTGTTGATATTAATATTACACAGTAAGATTGGACCCCATTTGTTAAGGACCTTAAAGTAGTTGGCTGGTGGCAGTGATAACTACCTTATAGTCTGGGCAAAAGTGGGCATAGCTAGAAACCGGTGCCAGCCTTTCTCAGCTGTGTGCATGTGTGTAAATCAAACCTCAAAGAGTGTGTGTGTCAGCTCCTTGGGCAGGGACAAGAAGCACTGGTTGGACAGAGAGGGTGTTGGGGGTCTTGGCTTGGCCACTCAGCTGAGATCTCAACTCTATAGCTGTGCCAGTGGGAAGTCTTGTTGGGGATCTGGAGAAAGAGGGAAAAACCAGTCCTGGACTGACTGTGGTCTCTGTGTGCTCTTAAGGGAAATTGCACTTGATGCAGAGAGCTGTTTCTGGAAATACTGTGCGTGTACCTTGTTATCCTCTCAGTGTACATCCCACTGTTGTTAGTGGTGAGGATTGAGGCTCCTTGATTACTGGTCCAGTGGTGGGTCATCACACCCTTGATAAGTGTAATCAGGGTTTTGAGATATGAAACATTTACAAGCAGGGGCCTGGGAAATTAACCATTTACATTTTCACTGTGTCCATTAGAGACATAGGTCCCAAAACAGGGATGACTGTCTTGTTCCCCATCCAACTGTGTAACTTGGACTTGATTTGCATTAGGTGGAACTCTGCTTCACATGGATGGGGACCCTGTTCCATATAGGGTGTAGTCTCTGGGATGCATACCTGTCTCTCCAGCACATCCTATTTACACCTCATATAAGGTGTAGGTCTGTAGAATGGGTAATTCTGGTGCTAGTTGTTTCATGGATATGCAGAAGGTCCACAGTGGGGTCTGACAATACCCTATATGTCAGGCATACTTATCCCCTCCAAAGGTTGTAGGACACAAAATACAGGGATAGGGCCTTGACGTGGTCTGCATAGGAGAATTTACGTACACCCTGTATTTGTTTAGTGAGAAACATCTGTGGATGTTCCAGTTGTGGGATATGCCTGGTTAGGTGCATAACAAAGGTGGCATTGCACTCAATGATAGGTCTGATGAATGCCGAATACAGTGGAACAATATTGGACTTACATTCCATATCTTTGTTTATAAGTTGCGCAACATAGAATGATTTTCTCAATACTGTAGACATGGGACAACCAAAAGCTAGATTACTATCTATCTATGCCCCTAAGTCCCTGACTACTGGGTCAGCTGTTGGAGGTGTGCTGTTAATATGATATTTACCAATGGTGGATGACTTCCAAAAGCATAGTATTGTCCATTTATTGGTTTTTAGTGTTGCTCCATGGCTCTGACACCAGTTGTATGTCTGTGTCAGCCACTCCTGGAGAACATTTGTGTCAGTGTGAGATTCAATGACAGCCCCTAATTTTCAATAATCTTCAAATTTTGTCAGACAGAGACCACTGACAGTAGACCTGACTTCAGATAAGTAAATGCCTAAAATGAGCACTCTGAGGAATGATTCGTGAGGGAGTCCACTTGTGACTCTTTGTTTGTAGAGGTGGACTCCACTATGCTAACTCTCTGGGTGTTGTCTGTGAGCCACTTGACTATCCACTGGCTGACATACTCATTTGTACCTAACCTTTTGAGTTTGTCAACAATGCCTGATGGTGGTATAGTGCCACATGCCTTGTCAGACCATGGTAGACAGTGTGAACCATTTTTCCCTCATCCAATGCTTTGGTTACCTTCTCAAACAGGTCCACCAGGTTGGGGAGGCATGATCTTCCCTTGAAGAAACTAAACTGGGTCTGGTCCAGTGTCTGGAGGTGTGCCACATCTCTATCGATCATTTCCATGATAATTCTCTTTATGGCTTTACATATAAGAATAGAGACTTCTGGGTCTGTAGTCTCCAGGGTCTGTAGATGGGCCACCTTTGTGCAGAGGGATGACATTTGCTGTTCTCCGTTCATGAGGCATGAAGCCTGTTTGGTGGCTACATTGAAATAGTAATTCCAGAGGCCCTGACAGGTCATGTTTCATGCTATTTAGAAGGAATGCTGGGACATTGTTTGGGCTCACTGATGCAGTGTACTTAGTGTACTTGGTCTTAGAGACAACATTACGGATCTGTTCCCTAGTGACAGTAGGGTTACTTATATTTGACGGTATTTCCTGAGGGAAGGTAGAGGGGGAGAGAGGGGTAAAGTTAGGGCTCAATTTATCAGCAAGGAGGTTTGCTGTATCTTCTGCCTTATTATAGGTGATTCCATTTACAATGAGATGTGCACACAATTGTGTCTCACCTTTGAGGCTGCGGACGTAGTTAAAGTATGCTTTGCGGTTGTCCTTGGCCTGGGACCATGAACTTACCTTACATCTGGCTTTGGTAGGCTTCATTTGTCCTCTGATTTGTTTGTTTACCTTGATGTGAGAGCTTTTATCCTGCTACGTGCTGCATCACCTAAGGTTTGCCATTATTTTCTTCCTTCTGTTATACGACCTACTGATTCTGCAATTCCACCAGCGTGGCTTGATTTTCAATTAGTTCTGTAGCTATTAACATGCCCATACAGAGTTTCTGTGAACACTTCTGCATAGGCTGCAGTGTTCTCAGTCTTTATGGGGGCTTGAGATTTGGCAGGTTTATCATCTCATAGCTGGAGGTTAGCCTTAGAGTAGTTCCTGAATATTCCATGTCTAGCTGGGGTTCCATGTTTTATTTTTACTTCAAAGGAGACCAATTTGTGTTCGGACCTTACCAGGGAAGGCATTACAGTATGGGGGTTGTGCATGACTCACCCATATTGGTGAGGACCAGATCCAGTATGGTTGCACGGGTCCCCCTTCAAAACATCTAAAACCCATAACATCTGATTTCATAACATCGAGACCAGAACATCTAAAACCCATAACATCGAATTTCATAACATCTAAAATGTGCATCAGAGCATCAAACATGACAAATCACATGAAAATAACATCCCCTCCACATATAATGACACCAAACTATCAAACACAGTTTTTACTATGTTTCTGCAGGGGGGCTTGATACAATGCGGTTAGGAAATTAACTTTTTCCTACTGTAGTGCTTTCTCAGAGTTGGTATAGTTAATTTACGGGGGGGTGTGGGGGCAGAGCCCCCCACATGGGGGGGTGCAGGGGGGCTTGCCCCCCTGCAGAAACATAGTAAAAAGTGTGTTTGGTAGTTTGGTGTCATTATATGTGGAGGGGATGTTATTTTCATGTGATTTGTAGTGTTTGATGTTCTGATGCACATTTTCGATGTTATGAAATTCGATGTTATGGGTTTTAGATGTTTTGGGTTTTAGATGTTCTGGTCTCAATGTTATGAAATTAGATGTTATGGGTTTTAGATGTTTTGAAGTAGACCCGGTTGCACCCCTGTTTGGTGTATTGGCTATCTGGTCCAAGAAGTTTGTGTTTACAAAAGCCAGGAATCTCTGTGCCTGTATGTTTGTTGTCATATAGGATTCCCAGGTAATAGTGGAATAATGGAAGTCACCCATGAATATGGTATTGAATTGGATAGTTAATGATTCTAATAAGGTTACATACATGGTATGGGTGTTTTGGGTCATAGAGGGGCCTATACCTTGTATGGAAGTAGTATTGTTTTTTGCCTATTGTGAACAGAACCTGGAGCAGCTCAAGTGCATTGTCCTGTCTGACCAGCCTTGAAGTATCTTTAGTTTTGATGTACATAGACACCTCCACCTTTAGTCTCTGTCTGTGTAGTAGCTGGTCTAAATGTGTGGAAGGCATAATAACCTTGTACTGTTGCTGTGCTCTCCGTGACTTTCAGTCATGTGTCAGTGACCACACAGACATCTTCCAAGAGCTCAAATAAGTATCTCTAAGTATAACTAGGGAGGTATGTCACAGATCATGTACTCCCACAAGGAACAGGACTGAGTCATATCATAGGAAGTTACTAGACTAATAGCCCTAGGGCCCTTATAAACCTAGCCAAAGTCTACTCTTATTTTCATGATCAGCACCAATTGCCCCGGTCCAACAGAGACACAGGTGGATCCCCCTGGGTGAATTTACAGTTACACATCCAATTGTCCACATTGCATTTGAAGAGGGCCAGTGAGGTGCTCTGTTTGACGTGAAGTAGGAGTCCATTCTAATGGTGTGGTAGCCTCTAGGAGACAAATTTGACCCTCCAGCATTTTCTATTAACATGCCAAGTTAAAGTCTTTAGAGTGAGTAACCCATGTACCATTTGATTTGTGGATATGCAGCATTTACAATGAATCATGATCAAAGATTGCCTTATATGCAAGGCGTAGATCACCTATGAGTAGTCTGTATGAAACAGAATAAAATGATAGTGATATGAGCCACATAACACAGATGCTGAAGACCTTAAATTATCCTTGTTAGGAACCTTTGTGGTCTCTCCAATTACTGCAGGTGCTTGGAAAGGTGCATACCAAAAGAGTTGTTGTATTTCATTATCGGTGTGATGAGGGGAGAGTAGAGAGAGGTTAAACCTTCTTTCTTTTTCTGGATGCAATGGCCTTGCTTATGAGATGAGCTATATAGAATGCCCTTACCAGTGTGGAGACATGATTATCAAAGGTAAAGTTACTATCAACCTGTGTGCCCAGGTCTCTCACCACTAAGTGCATACTTAGGGTTTGGTTATTGATGTGGCAGTTATCAGGAACATTGCACATACTGAGTGGGATGATAATATATATTTTTTGAGATTAAGGCCATAACTTTAGCATCAAACATTTGTTTCTGTAAGACCCTCTTGTAGGTTGTTGACATTGTTTGGATATTCTATGACTGCTCCCAAATTGCAGTCATTAGCCAACATTGTCAGCCGCAGAACTTTAGTTTTAGCTTGTACTTTGGAGAACTATGTCCAAAACAATAGAGGTGCCAGGACAGATCTCAGTAGAACACCACTGCTTACAGGTTTGCTGTTGGAGGTGGATTCCTCTATTTTGACTATATGGGTACTATAAGTGAGCCAGTTAGCGACACGTCTAACAATATAAGGGTTGATACCTAGCTGAGTGAGTTGGTCAATGATGCCTGAGTATGGCATAGTGTCAAATGCCTTGGCTAAGTCTAGGTAGGCTGTATGCACATATTTCCCCTTGTCCAGGGCCTTGGTGACTGTCTTGAATGAAGTCCACCAGGATTAACAGGCAAGATTTCCCTTTGAAAAATACAAACTGAGTCAGGACAAGTGTTTGGAGCTTACTTATATCTTCATTGATATGGCTCCATGGCCTTGCAGATAAGGCTAGTCAGGCTATATAGTTCCTGGAGTCAGTGGAAGCACCACCTTTGTGCAAGTCAATAACGGTGGCTGTTTTCGATTCATCTGGGATGAAGCCAGTGCTTAGACTACGATTGAAAAGATTACCTGATGGTGTTGCTAATTCTTGTTGGAGCCCATGTAGGACACAGCCTGATATGTTATCAGGTCCCATAGATGCTGTGCTTCTGGCCTTAGAGAGGGCATTTACGACTTGCTCTTTACACATACAAAGTAGGGGACAGGTGGTACAGATGTCATGGGGTACGTGTGGCAGGGACAAGGGAGTGAAGTTTTCACAGAACTTGTCAGCTAATAGGTTAGATATGACCACAGGCTCAGTATATGTGGTATCATTAACTACCAGTTTGGTAAAAATCTAGCCCTTTCCTTTTAGGTAACAGATGTAAGTAAAAAACACCTTATGGTTGTCCTTAATTGAGGTATCTAATTTGGATTCATAGTTTGCTTATGTGGACTTCACAAGAAGTCTTATTGGCTTACTTAAGGTGAGTGGAGAGTGTTTCCAGTTTAGGCTTCAGTCCATCTTACTTTTAGACAGTAATATCTTCCTCTTATTGTAAAGCCTGTTAATGGCAGTTGTCCACCAGGCAGGTTTGCTCTTCCTTGCAGAGTTTGTTTTGGCCCTATCAGGTATGGCCGAGTCAATGCAGTTATGCAGGTGTTTGTATAAAGCATTGGTGAAGAATTCGGCATAGTTGCCAGTTCCATCTGAGGGGGGAGGTGCAACACAGCTATTTATATAATCTTGTAAGAGGAAATGAGGTGCTTTCAAGAAGTGTTTTAGTTTCCTTGCTGCTTGGGGGGACAGCACTGTGATAGTTATTCGCAATGAGGCTGATTTGTGGTCAGATCTCACTAGGGAGGACCTCACAATGGGGGTGCTAGAGTGCCCCCCCATATTGGTAAGCACCAGATCCAGGGTGTTGGTACCCCTTGTGGGGGTGTCAACCAGCCGGGCCAGTGCATTGGAGTTAACAAAATCAAATAACCTTTGGGAAAGTGAGTTACAGCATGCATAATTTACTCGTTCAATGGATGGGTAGTTAAAGTCACCCAAAGCGAGGGTGTCCAGATGTATCTTGATAGAATCTAGCAGATCCAAATAGGCAGAGTGATTGTTCTGATTCACAGGGGGGGTCCTGTAGCTGGCAATGACTTCAATAGGCGCCTATTAACAGTTAATTGCACCTGAAATATCTCCAGAGAATCATAGCGTGTAACCAATCTGGAGGTGTATTTATCTGTAATGAATATTGATATATCACCTCCTTTAGTTTTCATGCCTTCAATTTCTGGTCTGAAAGTGTGGAAGGAGGTGTAACCCAATATGGTTGAGGTGCTCTCCACAGCTGTGAACCAGGACTCCATGAATACACAAATGTGTAAGTCTTACAAGGTGAGGACTGCTTCCATTGAGTGCATTTTCATGTTAAGACTCCTAGGGTTTAGCAGCATAATATTGAGGTTGTTTTTATATGGAGTTTTTGCATCTGAAATTTTGTCCTTGAGACACTGCCTAAAAAGGGCACTATGGTGGTGGCAAGAGCCTTGGCCAGTAGCAGAAATCCCACGGGTGACAGATGAAGACCATCTCTGGCAAAGCATCCAGGTCCTTTGATCATGTCATCACAAGGTGACAGATACTGTATCCCATTAGGATGACACCAGAAAATAAGCTAATTATTGAGGTCAAACATTTCCTGTTTGGACTGAGGCATCATCCTAGGTGAATGTAAAATGCTACTCAAGGCTAGGGACATACCTGCCTGAGACACACAGTCTGAGAGTTCAGTCATGTCTCTCCTCATATAGTCCAGAGAGGTACATCTAAGGTTATTCACACCAGCATGGACTATGATAGTCGCAACAGCGCCTATTTTTGGGATAGGTGAGTGCATGTGTGATATGGCATATCCTGGCCCCTGACAGACAGCTGACCGTGATCTTCTCCTTATCCAGTCTGGTGAGAGGGACATCTGTGTGTCTCACAATGGAATCACCTATGCCTAATATTTTTTTTAGTGTTTTTCCTTAAGGGATTGACAGGTGAGACACTGGTGCGAGAGCTATTATGTGTGTCATGTTCTTCAGTGGACGTATTATGTGTAGTGCTTGTGTTTGAGAGGTCTCTGGTGTTTATGTATGTTTCTGGTGATGACATCTGCAAATGTATGTATGTGTGATGTGGATTTGGGTGAATTGTGAGGTGAGGTGTGCATAGTGACAACCTGCTCATTGTCATATGTACTGACTGATGTGTGAAATAGCATGCATTCCAGGCTGTTAATATAGTTGCATCTCTGACATGCTGAGTTTGTGTTACTTGTGGTCCAATGACTTGAGTGCGTGCATAATGTGGTGGAGCCTAGCCCCTTGTAAGTAACTGACTGTGCCTTTCTCCTTGCTCAGTTTGGTGAGAGGGACATTAGTGTGCCTCATAATGGAGTCTCCAATGACTAGAATGTTAGATTGTGTGTTGGCCTGCCTTATGGGCATATAGGTTGAGCCTCCATGAAATGCAGCATTATGTATTGATATGTGTGTTGTTTTTACAGAGTGCATTTGGGGCTGCTGAGTGTTTTTGTTATCCGTACTTTGTCAATGAGGTCTTTGTGATTTATGAAGGTTACATTTCAGTGCCTCATCATATGTGTGCTTTGAATTGTGTGTGATGAGTGTGGTGTGTGTACTACTGACTACCTTATTGACATTAGGAGTGCTGTGTTTTGCCTCCAGTGACATTGTGTAAATACATCTCACATGCCATATCAGTTTGTTTGAGAATGAACTGGTTGTCGGTAAACATGAGGTGTTTTCTACATTGACTCAGAATGCCCCTATCCATCAAGGTGGTTATGGCCACAGTGGGAAAGGTCATATCCATGGCAACATATCCTTTTTATGATTAAACAGATGTACTGAGAATATCAGTCAATGTCATGAGGATCCGTTTGGCAACTATGGGGACAGTGCTTGTCACTGCGGGCTAGTTGTTCTGTGAGCAACTAGGCATTGGAGTACATTCCATTATGCTTCCCATGAAAAATGTCACTCATGGTGTCTGAGTTTGTACACAGCATTACCAAACACTGGAGGTGAAACTAATATGTACACCCTGAAAAGTTAAGGATGGAGTATTTAGGCAGTTATTCTGAAGTTAGAAACAAATCAAGCAGTGCTTACTGAAAACAAAGAATTACCTTGTGAAGAATGCTGAAAAGAGGGGAGTCACATGAATGGCTACTGCCTGGCTACTACTACTGCCAGTCTCACAATGGCCTCACTCTGCTGGGACACAATCCTCCTTTTCTTTTTCTCTCACCAAACACAAAGCGTTAGTACTGAGGCCAAGATAAAATCAGGCCACAGACTGTTTGTTGATCCACACACTTGTCCCAGATGATGCAAGGGTCTGTAGGCTTGTTGCAGCCTTTTCCAGGTAGATGCCTTGAAGAGCAATCAGACCAACTGATTCCGTTTTGCATGTATTATACCTTGGGTTCTGAGGCTCCTAGGATTTGACTAGGGTAGTGACATGATGGTGATTAGGAGCATAGCTGCTGCATCACAAAGTAATGTTCAATGTCAGGTGACATACATGTCCAAGGTTGGTCTAGCAAGGTCCACAGCAGCAATGATCCATGTTAGATAATAATTTCACAACAATGCATACAGCCTGCCCTTCAACAGGTTAATAGAGGTGATCTGCTTGACATGGATGTGAGGCCTACTGCAGAGAAGTGGCCACCTTTGGGAGATGTTCCCATCCCTCCCGCATGTTCTAGGTATGTCATACTATTCATTTAGGTTCCTGGAACACAAAACTGTACACCCACACTATTTCACATAATATCCATTTGCTGTCTGTTTGTTTGACAGGCATTGTAGCCGTGCAAGACCAAAGTACTTACTGCAAAGTTGAACAAGTTTTTTTGCGCATGCACAGACGTCTACATCTCAATGCAAAGATTGCCTAGAGAAAGTGTGTTTGAGGCTGTGAACCCCAAGTGTGTAGCAGCATGAACCGTACTTTACTGGAGTCGTACTTTGTCACATTCATAAGTATGCTACTGCGACCCTGCCTAATAACAGGATTATGGTTCATTCAAGTGCCATATGCCTGGCATAGCAGGTACCCAATCCACCATGCTATCTCATACTGTCGGGTACTGATTTACCTTAGAATGATCCACTAAAGGTAATAACATCTTACATTTAATCATCTGTCAGGCCATTCCCTAACCATGGCCTGTTGTGATGTATACACAAGCAATAATCTATTGCTAATGATATTAGTAGTGTCTGTTGCAGAGATGTGGACAGCGTCCCCAACCATCTACACCTAGTCCACACAAACACAATATGGGAGTGATAAAGTTATATTAAGAACCTTGAATCCATGCTCTCTCTCACAACAGTTAGTACATATGACAATGAGCAAGTTGTCAGCATGCACACCAGTGCTCCTACTCCACCCAAATCCACATCACACATACCTACATATGTGGATGTCCTTATCAGAAACATACCTAAACACCAGAGACCTCCCAAACACATACACAAGCATGCTACACATAATATTTCCTCTGCAGGACACCTTATACATAATGGCTCATGCACCAGTGTCTCACCGGTCAAACCCTTAAGGCAAAACACAAAATCAAACATATTAGTCATAGGTGATTCCATTGTGAGACACACTGATGTTCCTCTTACTAGGCTGTATAAGGGAAAAGTCATGGTCAGCTGTCTGTCAGGTGCCAAGATACGCCATACCACACATGCACTCAGTTCTCTCACCAACAGGTACTGTTATGATTCTGTCATAGTCCATGTTGGCGTGAATGACTTGAGACGTGCCTCTCTGGACTATATGGAGAGAGACATGACTGAACTCTCAGACAATGTGTCTCAGGTAGGTTTGTCCCTAGCCTTAAGCAGCATTTTACCTTCACCTAGGATAATGCCTCAATACAAACAGAAAATGATTGACTTCAATAATTGTCTTAGCTTCTGGTGTCATTCTAAGGGGATCCACTATCTGTTAGCCTGTGATGACATGATCAACAGACCTCGATGCTTTGGCAGAGATGGTCATCATCTGTTACCCCTGGGACTTCAGCTACTAGCTAAGGCTCTTGCCACCCTCATAGTGCCTTTTTAAAGCAGCGTCTCAAGGACAAATTTCCCAACATAAAAACCCCATTTAAAAAGAACCTCAAGGTTATGCTGCTAAACGCTACAAGTCTCAACGTGAAACTGCACTCACTGGCAGCTGTCCTCACCTTGGAAGATGTGGGCATTGGTGCAGTCATGGAGACCTGGTTCAAGGCTGTGGAGAGCACTCCAGCCATACCAGGTTACACCTCCTTCCACACGTTCAGACCTCAAACCGAAGGTGTGCAAACTAAAGGAAGCAGTGTATCAATATTCAGTACAGGTAATCCAGATTGGTTAAACAGTATAATTCCCTGGAGACACTTCAGGTGCAATTAACTGTTGGTAGGGCACCTATTCAAATCATTGCCAGCTACAGGACCTCCTCCATGAATCAGGACACCCACTCTGCTTATTTGGATACACTTGAGTCTATCAAGATATATCCAAACACCTTGGCTTTGGGTGACTTTAACTACCCACCCACTGACTGGGTAAATTACTCATTCTCCAACTCATGTGCCCAAAGGTTCCTAGACATCATTAACTCCAATGCCCTGGACCAGCTGGTTGACACCCCCACAAAGGGAGCTAGCATCCTGGATCTGGTGCTTACCAAAATGGGGTACTACTGTAGCACCCCCCACTATGAGGTCCTCTCTGGTGAGATCTGACCACAAATCGGTCTCATTCAAAGTAACTATCACACCTGACACCACCCTAGCAGTACCTAAACTAAAACACTTCTCTAAAGCAGATTATAACCTCTTATGGGATGGTATAAATAGCTTCACTGCACTTTCTCCCTCAGATGGAACTGACAACTATGCCGAGCTCTACACCGATGCTTTATACAAACAGCTGTATAACTGCATTGACTCAACTGTACCTGATAGGACCAAAACAAGCTCCTCAAGGAAGTGCAGACCTTCCTGGTGAACAACTGTTATTGACAGGCTTTACAATAAGAGAATGACATTGTTGTCTAAAAGTAGGAGGGTGGAAGCACTCCTAAGATGGAAATAATCCCTCCTCAGCTTAAACAAGCAAATAAGACAACCTGTGAAGTCCTCCAAAGCAAACCATGAGTCCAAATTAGCTTCCTCAACAAAAGACAACCACAAGGCATTCTATAGTTACATCCATAACCCAAAAGTAAAGGCCCAACTTTGTGCCAAACTGGTAGCTAATGATACCACATAAAATGAGCCTGTTGACATAACTAATCTGTTGGCAGACAGGTTCTGTGAAAACTTCACTGTCTTGTTCCCACCATATGTACCCCATCACATCCCTACCACCTTTCCCATACCCTGTATCTCAAAAGCAGGTTGTACATGCCCTCTCTGGCCAAAAACAAAGCATATATGAGACCTGATAAAATCCCAGGATGCATCCTACATGGGATTCAACATGAATTAGCAACACCACTAGATATTCTATTCAATAATAGTCTAAGCACTGGCTTCATACCAGCTGAATGGTAAACAGCCACCATTATTCCCTTGCACAAAGGTGGTGCGTCCACTGACCCTGGGAACTATAGACCTATTAGCCTAAATAGCCTTATCTGCAAGGCCATAAAGCAGATCATTGTGGACCTTATCAACAAAGATATAGGTAAGCTCCAAACACTTGCCCCTGCTCAGTTTGGATTCGTTGGGAGACCATGCCTATTAAACCTGGTGGACTTCTTTCAGACAGTCACCAAGCCTCTGGATGAGGGGAAAATCTGTGCATACAGCCTATTTGGACTTAGCCAAGCCATTTGACATTATTCCCCCACTCAGACATCATTGACAAAATCACCCAACTAGGCATCAACCCTTATATCATTAGATGGGTTGCTAACTGGCTCACTGATAGAACTCATGTAGTCAAAATAGGGAAATCCACCTCCAACAGCAGATCTATAACCAGTGGTGTTCCACAGGGTTCAGTCCTGGGACCTCTATTGTTTGGAATCTATTTCTCCAAAGTACAAGCAAAAACTACAGGTCTGTGGCTGACAGTTTGCTGATGACTGCAAACTGGAAGTGGTCATTAAAATCTCCAAATGATGTCAACATCCTACCAGAGGGACTTACACAAACAAACGTTTGGTGCCAAAATCATGGCCTTAAGCTCAGTGCAAAAAATGTATTACCATTCCTTTCAGTAAAACCAAAGTTCCTGCTATCTACCACATCAATAGCAACACCTTAAGTATGCACTTGATGGTGAGAGACCTGGGCACACAGGTTGACAGCTACCTTACCTCTGACCACCATGTCTTTGCAGTAGTAAAAAGGGCATTCTATATTGCTCATCTGATAAGTAAGGGGATTTTCTCCAGAAAAAAGGAGGTTATAACCTCCCTGGTCTCTTCTCTCATTGGGCCAATAGCTGAGTACAGCACTTTCAGCAATTGCAGGATTCACAAAGGTTCCTCACAAGGAAACTTCAAGGTCTTTAGCATCTGTCCTCTGGGGATAATCTGAAATCACTCTCACTTTATTCTGTTTCATACAGTCTATTCAGAGGTGCTCTCTGCCTTGCATAAAATGCAATCTCTGACCCTGCTTTATTGGAAATACTGCATATCCGTAACTCAAATGGTACACAGGTTATCATTCTAAAGACCTTAACCGGCTATGTGACATTAATAAAACCTGCTGGAGGGACAGATTTGTCTCCCAGAGGTTACCACACTTTTGGAACTGACTCCCACTTCATGTCAAACAGAGCACCTTATTAGTCCTTTTCAAACGCAATGCGGGCAATTGTATGGGTAACAATAAATTCACCCTGGGGGTTCCAACTGTGTCCCTATTCAACAGGAGCAATTAGCCTATTAACTTACTATGATCTTATGATACATAACATAGGCTGATGTAACACACTTTGACTAACATAAGCACCAAGTTGGCTGTAGTGAGAATAGTATCACAACCTAGCTGCATTTACAAAACACTGCATAGAACACACACACTAAGTTGGCTGTACTGAGAATAGAACCCCTATTTAAGTTTAGAGATTACAGATCACACAACTTATTGCACATACCACTGCTCAGGTCTGACATTAACTTGGGTTTAGTAGGGACAAGAATTTGGATGCCTGCATTGAATGCATGGTCCAAAACAGTGCAAAACCATAAGAGTTTACAAGTCAGTTTGTGATACATACTTGTTCATTAGGGAAATACACATACATATGTACACACCAAGTGGGCTGGAGTGAGATTAGAACCACAACCTATCTAAGTTTACAAGCTACAAAGCACAGTATTTAACACACCTGCTACAGCTCAAGTCTGACATTAACATGGCTTTAGGTAATCTTATGGCAGATGGTATCAGTAGGCCTTGTGGAGGACAAGAGTTTGGAGGCCTGCATCAACTGCAAGGGCCAAAAAGTGCAAACCGATGCCAGTTTGGAAGTCAGTGTGGGACACACATAAATTGAGCAGGAGTGAGATTAGAACCCCTACCTATATAATCTTACACACTACAGATCACAGTCCTTAATGCATATGCCACAGCTCAAGTATGCTTTATGAATAACTGTAGGTGAACTAGTCCTAGAGGACATAAACAAGACATGTGTTGAACAGCTTGGGAGGCCTGCAGAGTCACATTGCTTCTTACTGTCATCTACAGCTAGTAGCCTAGCAGTCAGATAACTGTTTTGTATCCTAGCTATGTGACAACAGTACCCATTTTGGGCATATGTGTCTGTATGCATTTGGATGGAAAAGCCTGTGACAAAATTCAGTTTGCCCTGTCAATGAGTGAACACACAATATTATACATTAGACAACTTGTTCTGTTGTTGATAGATATATGGTGAAATCCAGGAGACACAGGGGACTGTAGTGAATGTGGGTGTTATTGCTGTAGTAGATACAAAGATTAGGCTTCAAAATATATGTACATTTATTTATTTTATTTATTTATTTTACATTTGTTTAACAGGAAAGCCCAACTGGGCATGGATCCCATTTTCAGTAGAGGCCCGGGAAGAAAAGCTCTACAAATATTAGTACAGCAAATGCATTAAATACAATACACATGTTAATAAAATACAGTACAGAGTCAAAAGTTAATAAAGTACAGTTTCAATGCCAAGAAAGGAGCAAAAAGTAAATGTACTATAAAGAGCACAGTGTGTTACAATAAACACTACAGTTGAGAGGACATTTTGTTCAGTCATTTGGTTACATTCATCAGTGGCTAGTACAGTAAACACACATTGATTGATTAAGAGTATAGAAAGGAGTTGTCGCAAGCTTTCATAGAAGGTTAAGGTATGATATAATCTAATTAAATGAAGCTGTCCAGGGTCAGAACAATTACATAACCAATTACTATGTAAATGGGACCGGAGGATTTTCTTTTTAATTATTTTTGTTTTCACTGGTCCTAATATCTACAGGAATGGTATTCCATGCTTTTGCAACAGAAATGGAAAACAAGCAGTCTCCAGAGCAATTGTTGCTTTTGCCTATGCCAGCCAGTGCTTTATTAGTGGATCTTAATAGGCATTTGTTAGAATAGATATTAGGTAGCCTTTGAAGAGCAGGAACTCTATCAGGATAATATAGAATTTGGTGGGCTATTGTAAGCTGGTTATATGCGAGCAGGTTGGATAATTCTAGCCAGGATAGTTGCTTGATGTGTCCTGAGGGGTGAGTCAGTAGCAAACCTCACTATTTTATTGTAGCAGGTGTTTAGTTTGTTAAAGTATGCTTTGTTTAGGTTGATGGGTATGGGGGAGGCTCAGAGGAGTGTGGATAGTAGATGAGTTATTTGCGATATTGGCTTTACTGTCATTGGTGAGGTACTTTTGCATCTATGTAGAGTTCTGAGTTTTTTATGGACTTTCTTTATTGTCTGTGCAATGTGCATATCGAATTTATGTTGTGATCTATGATAACCCCTAGAAGTTTGGTGTGTTGCACAGGTGTGATAGGGGTGTTACTGGCTGAGAATATTGTGAATGGTGGTATGGGGTCTAAGGCTGTAGTGGGATAGAATATCATGTGTTTTATTGAGGCTAAGTATTAGTTGAGAGTTGGCTAACCAGGTTTCAACAGCAGTAAAGGACTCATGTCAATTCCTGGAGTTGAGGGAAGTGAAGCTGAACGCCAAAAAATGTATAGTCATACCCTTTGGGAAAAACAAGGTACCGACAAATTACCACATAGGCGGTAATCCATTAAGTACGGAATAGGTAATCAGGGACCTAGGGACCCAGGTTGACAGTAACCTCTCATTTGACACTCACATTGTCAAAGTGGTTAGGAAGACCTTCTATATTGCCCACCTTATCATGAAGGGTTTCACATCTAGATCAAGAGAGGTCATTGTGCCCCTGTACTCTTCTCTTATCAGGCCAGTAATTGAGTACAATGCCCTATTTGGGATGTATCTCACCCGACACCTGCAGCAGTTGGAAAGACCCCAAAAGTTCCTCACCAAGAGGACAAAGGGTCTTAAACATATGTCATATGCTGCCCAACTGAAAAAACTCCAGCTCTATTCAGTCGCATACCGCCTACTCAGAAGTGATCTGTGCCTGACGTACAAGGCCATGTCCAATCCTGAATTAATGGATATGCTCCACCTCAGAAAATCCAAATCCATCAGAGCCACGAGAACAAGTGACTTAAACCTCAACACAGAAATAAATAGGACGTGCTGGAGGGACAGATTCATAACCCAGAGGCTCCCTACACTCTGGAACAGAATCCCAGTCCACTGACTCTATTCAAGAGAAATCTCGACGAGTGGATGGGAGATCGTAGGTTTACCCCAGGGGTCATCTCTGTGTCACTACTAGACAGAGGCATAGTAAACTAAACCCTAAAAGGGCGTAGTATTCTCATCCTAAGGGGTGGTGTAAGCCACATACACTCTGGCTAGGCTTATAAATGCCTTAGGGCAGATAGCCTAGTATGAACCTATGAACCTATATGAGCAAATGTTTGAAAGGCCAACAAATGATAGCGGAGATCCTGCTACACTGCGGGACTGGGAGATTCTCCTTTCCTGCACTGTAGTGCGAGCTTGGACTGAGAATATTTAAGTAGCAGGAGGTGTGGGGGGGCAGGGGGGCTTGCCCCTCTGCATAACACAAGTTTTACTGTATTTACAGGTAGGTAAATGGTGCTATTTCATGATGTCGGTCTTTTGGAATGTCGATCATATGGTGTCGGCCATATGAAAGTCGGCATTCTATATGGCTGACATTCTGAAGAAGATATAGTAGTAGTATAATTACAGGGGACTTTAATTGTGGTTTAAGGGGAAAATGTAAAAAGAAAGGGAAATATGTAAAAAATGTAGGAAGTGATAAAATGTAGTAAATTAACTGTGTGAAACAAAAGTCAATGGATTTATGGAGGACACTTGGATCTGAAACTGATTATTTCGTATTATCAGAATGTTTGGGGGTAGCAGATATGATATGAAATGCACTTGTGACTGACTTTTCAGACCATTTAACAATATAAATGGGGATGATGGAAGAAAAGAAGTATATTAATATAACAGAGTAAATAAGAAGAATAAATGAGAAATTATGGTATGAAATTGGAGAATGGGAAGTATTACAGTAATGGACAGATCATGTAATCATGAAGGACTTCTATAACACTGGTCTGAATGGTAGGCTGAATTTAAAAAGAAGTATAAAAAGTGTGGATTGAATTTAATTTTTCAAATGGCAGAATGATGTAAGAAAGGAAGAGAAAGTAAAGTGTGGGAACCCACAGAAATGTATTAGAGAATTTAAAGAATAATACCAGAGAGTATTATAATATGGACAAAAGGAAATATATAATAGAAATTGAGAAAAAATAGAGCATTACTGGTTAGGGGAAATATTATTTACAATGGAGAAGTGAGAAGGTATCTGTATATTTGGGTGAAATAGCAAAGGAGGATATTAGTATAATGAGGGAAATGAAAAATGTAAAAGAATAGGTAAAAAACATAACAGCAAATTATGAGTATTGTATTATAGTATGTGTAAAATATGCATAGGAGTAAAAAGAAGGAAAATAACAGAGAACAGAAAGTAAAAAAAAATTCCAGAATGAGTTAAGGAAAATTTTGAAAAGAAATTACTGTTAGTGAATTGGATGGAGAACTTAGGAAAGTAAATATTGATTCAGTATCAGACCCATATGGTATAGTTTATAAAATGCAGAAAAAAAATGGATTGGCAAAGAGAGCATTTTGTAAATGGACTGAATGAATGGCTGAAGGAAGGGTTTGTTTATTATGTAGTAGCATATTAACATTTATATGGAAGAAAGATGAGAAGAATGCAATAAAAAAATTGCGGACCCATCACACTAAATTTTTTTTTTCTTCTTCTTTTGGCTTTTCCCGGTTAGGAGTCGCCACAGCAGATCATCTGTCCGCTCATTATTGGCAGTGGAGTTTTACGGTGTCGAGTTGCCAGCCTGGTGCTCAACCTTCCACAGAAGGCACACACATGCACCCACTCACATCTAGGGCCAATTTAGGGTATCCAATCCACCTACAGCATGTCTTTGGGATGTGGGAGAAAACTGGAGCACCCAGAGGAAACCCACGTGACCACAGGGAGGACATGCAGACTCCGCACAGAAAGCACGCCAGCCGAGAATTGAACTGGAGAACCTCTTGCTGTGAGGTGGCAATGCTAACCACTGCACCACCGCGGCCACCCACCCATCACACTAAATAACTCCAATTATAATTTTTATGAGAATGATACAGAGGAGAATGGAGGGAAGGATAAGGGATATTATAGAAGAATGTACATATAGTATGAAAGGAAAGGGATGTCATGAATTGTGGATGATATTTCTGTTTCATAATCCGTTTTAGTAGCCCAATCAGACCAAATCTGGCCTTCTTTACATTTTCTTCATGCTGCAGAGCACTTCCACAGAAAAGGTCCTCTATTTGTACATAAGGTATAAAATATTTCTGCATAAGATTTAGCCACATACCCCAACTTTTTCATATACAATATCTTACAGGTTGTCCTTTAAACTGTGGAAGCACCCTCCATTCCCTTTATTGTGTTAGATTTTCAAGGTGACAGATTTTATTATTTCCTGATTCCCATCCTTCTATCCTCAAACCAAATCCACCTGCAGTTTGTATAGTAATGCATACATGCTTATATCAACAAGAAACATTTTCAAAAATGTCCTTCTGCTTTCAAATTCACTTCTAAAAACATCTGAATAGCTCTTTTATGATTTCATCTTAATTATGAAGAATTGACATCTTTTCAAGGGCTCACATTCTGTTTATTAAGGAATGTATCCAAAAACAAACACAGTACCCTCCGTTACAAATGCCATATCATAATAATGTTTTTTTAGAACACTGAATTAAAGCTGATATCTGTTTATCTTATATGTCCAATGAATTTATGATGCAGTTCCTAAACAAGTATCTGTTGCTTTTTTTCTTTCCTGACATATTTGAATTGAACCGCGTTCCATCGTTGTTGTCTGATACACTGGCTGTTTTCACTGAAAAAGCTTCATTGTCATTGTCTCCCAGTTTCTCTGTACCACATTTATCTTTCTCAGACTTCTTACATCCTTTTGCAAACATGTTAAGTTACCATTCTGTTCAGTGCTCCTTGTCACTTCATTTGTTGGGTCTAAGGTTTAATGAATTAGTTCAACACTGTCTAGCATATCCAGCTCATTTTCCATTATTTTGGATCCTTTCCACTCTCTCGGGTTTTCATTTTGGGCAACAATGTACCTACCACAGTTATCCTGTCATAATTCTCTCACTCTGCCATCTTGAAGTACCTTTTCTACAGTTTCAGTAGACACACTGGTTTTACTTGCTGCCATAGTATTTTGTACATCTGGTAATACAGAGTGGGCCTTTGCTTTCATTGTATGGGACTCCGGCACTGTCATTAGGTGTCACCATCCAGGAATCCTCCTCAAAAAGGGTAGGGTTGTTTCCCATGGTGTTTTCTCCAGATTGCTCTTAGTCTGCATTACCACTGGATTCAAGCCATAGGCCTAGAGGAATGAGTACAGTAAAAAAAAAAAAAAAAAGCACATGACCCAGTCTTCTTTCCCCGCATCTTTATTATATTTTCAGTCTCTCATCTTCCTCCATTGGCCTGTTCAAGGAGCTATACACTCTGCTAATCAACCAGCACTCTACTGTTCAGTTCCATAACCACCATGGTGCCTAATGCCTACCGTAGGTTTGAATATTGTCATGTATGTGTGTGTGTGTGTGTGTGTGTGTGTGTGTGTGTGTGTGTGTGTGTGTGTGTGTGTGTGCATGTGTGCATGTGTGTGTGTGTGTGTGTGTGTGTGTGTGTGTGTGTGTGTGTCTGTCTGTACACACATACACACACACACACACACACATACACACACACACACACACACACATATATATTTCATCTTCCCGCTATACTTGCCTTTCTATCATTCCTGAACAACCTATGCTTTGGCACCTGCATGTTACCCTCCCTTCCCTCTTAGCTTAAAGACATGGTCATTGAGAACTACCTTTCTAACCCAAGTCTGAACACCGTTATCCCTGCCATAAAGCTGACCTCTGCACTAGGTCCAACTTCATCATCCTACCATTTCCAAGCCTTTCATCCTTGCCCACTCTTATAGCTGGTCACCTTTATCCCTAATTGTCTTCTTTCACTGCTATGGGTATCAGTTTTGAGAATGTTAGAATCACACCTCTACCTCTGCCCAGGGATCTCTGGGTCTCATCTATGGCCTTATCATCCCACCTGTTCCCTTTTTCATGCTACTGGTGCTTATAAACACCAGAATATGCACCCAGACCTCTTTTGATGACCAGCTTCCTTGCGCTGGCCATTATTTCACTAGTAAAGCCCAGAGACCAGTTTCAGTGCAGCTTAATGCAACTTGATCTTCCCATCTCCCTTACTAAGTCACTTAGTCTCCTTGGTGAATACATCCCCCACACCCCCTGAAACTTAAATATGCCAACTTTGTGATTGCACTACAGTGCGGAAGATGGAAATCTTTCCATTCTGCACTGTACAGAAATGCCCGTTCCGCATGGTCGATATTTCAAAAGTCGAACATATGGTCTCGGCCATATGGTGTTCGGCTTTGTGAAATGTCGACCATGTTTAGGGGACCTTATATATATATATATATATATATATATATATATATATATATATATATATATATATATATATTATACAGTGAGATAGAAACAGAAATACTGATGGCTGTTTAGCATCATCCCTTTAATGAAGATAACATAGAAACAAGTAGGCATGTTAGAATTAGGCAGGAACCTATTGGGGATCAGTTGCAAGTAGAACTATTTAAAGCCAAGTATGCTGCTAATCAGAAAATTAGTAAACTGTGGGTATGAAAAATGGTCCTGGGAGGATAGCTGAAGAAGGTTTGTGAACCAGAAGGAAAGCAATCCAGAGGATTCTCCTGTAAGGGATATAAGCAGTTGCCCTACATAGGTAAAGTCACTTGGATTATCCATGTCTGAGTGGAAGCGCACAGTAAAGGTATTTCAGTTTATCCTTGCCTATATGGAAGTTTTAAGAGAAACTGCCTGGACTTGGTTCAGTTTTCGTATTCTCTATAATTATCTTTCATTTATAAATATCTAGCTATTTTGGTAAATTTGAATGTGAATAGAACACTTCTAAAGTGAACTGAACTTACCAGAACCATGTGTAAGGGAATATTGCATCTGAATCTGATAGAATGAATCCCATTCTCTTAATCGACAGCACAGTTTGTCGAGTAACAGAATATCAAACCCACTTCAGCGAAAGTGCACAATATCGAAAGTGCACGTTCGCATAAGACGGTTACAGTGGGGATAAGGAAATATATCCTTTTCCCCACTGTAGTGCGATCTCAGAGTTGGTATATTTAAGTAGGGGGGGTGTGGGCTTGCCCCCCTGCATAAACAGTTTCACTTTAATTTTTTGTTTTTTTTGGCAATCGGCTTTAGTGAATGTGCACTTTCGATGATGTGCACTTTCGCTGAAGTGGGTTCGATCTTCTGTTAATCGACAAACTGTGTTGTCGATTAAGAGAAGTAGACCCAATAGAACACAGTACATTCGGTTGCATTTGCTAAAAGAAGTGTAACTAATTTGTTATGCCTGGGGTTTGTCTTGTAAACACTAGCATATTTATTTTATTTTATTTATTTGCCATTTAAATAAACTGTCCTTAAAATGACTACAGCTGGCTTCAGCATTTATTCTTTGCTATATGGTGTTTTCAACAAGCAGAAGCTGCAGTCCTTTCATGCTCTGTGCTTTACCTGAAGTGACATTCCCCCCCAGAAATAAACCACTGCAGTATCAGATCAGCAGTTAACTGCTAATAGAGAGACTTACACTGTTAGTTGAAAAAACTTATACAACTGAGTGTATCTGTTTTTGTTGTGAACTCAAGAAGCGTAAATTGTAAGCTGTGAGCATTGAGTTCTTTGTGAACATGGATAAATTGACACAGGCCGTGGCAGACTTTAACACTTTAGTGATTTTGGTTGTAACAATTTAGGGGAGAAATGCAACCACTGACTAATACCTGGTCATTCTTCAGGGGGTGGGGGTGCTGTCCCTGAACAACACTTGTCAGCATTTAAAAAAAGAAGAAATGAGCAGGACTTCATCAGATCAGAAAAGAAGTGTAACCACAGACAAACACCTGTTCAGCCTTGGCCCAGCATGAGTTAAAGTAAGGGCATATGTAATGACATCTTACAACTGCAACCCTTAGTCACTTCATTTTTTGAAAACCAAGACTTAAATATTTTAAAGTTCATAAATTTCTAATAAACTTTATTATACTCTAAAAAAATTTAAAATCTTCTCCTCTTAGAATAAGCTATAAAAGTTTATGAACCGATAAGCCAGAATCCTAATATTAGACTATATATTAGTATTTATAAAGTAATATTTATAAAGTAAGGGCATATGTAATGACATCTTACAACTGCAACCCTTAGTCACTTTGTTTTTTGAAAACCAAGACTTAAATATTTTAAAGCTCATAAATTTCTAATAAACTTTATTATACTCTAAAAAAATTTAAAATCGTCTCCTCTTAGAATAAGCTATAAAAGTTTATCAACCGATAAGCCAGAATCCTAATATTAGACTATATATTAATATTTTAGCATTACCGTCTTATCCTCTACTTAAAAATAAAATATTTAAAGATTTTCTTATTTCTGCTTCAGCATCAGTTGTGCAGATTAGACTCAATTTAAACTTCCCAAAATACTTGCCAATTATTAATCAGATTTTGAGTTTTATAAAATCTAATTTTAATTTTATATTTGATCAACATATCGAGGAAAAATAAGCTTTTTAAATACCCTTAAGATACCGTGGACTCTGAAATTTTTTTTCTAGAGGATATAAGTTAATTGTGAAATACAAATTCTTAGACTTTTAACAATTTCCTCATATTGGTTTACTAGTCTTAGCTTAAATATAAACAAAGGTGACATGGCCAAGATATGTCTAACCAACATACAATATATTCCTCTAAAGATGTTATTTTACACATAGTTTATGGATTGTGAATAAATCCTACTTAACACAATATAAGAAAGCCAAATTCTTTCTTGGTAATCCTCTTTTCTAGACTGTTTGTAGCAATGATATTATGGACTTGTTATATATTCTATGGAACTGCAAATGTTTTAAAAGTCTCTTTGCTACCCTTATTCATAAAATAAAATCTCAAGGATATAAGGATATTGGTTTTAACTGGAAATCTACTATATTGCACTTCTCGCCAAGATCCTTAATGACTCTGATTAAAGAATATTACTAAAAGTTTCATGTTAAAAAAAAGTTTACATTACTAAGAAATGGGTGCACCTAAAATCTTTAAACTGGCAATCTTCTAATAACCCAGTAATGCATATATTAAATCCTTCAAGTACTTACCTATAGTTCACTAGTTTAGTAATATTATGTAAGGGTCTAATTAATTATGTAAAAAGGTCTTAACATTACTAATTTAGTTACATCTTGTGTGATGTGGTTTAATTTCAACTTTGAAATATTTTACAAATATCATCTAATATTGCAAAGAGATCAATAAGGTCATATTTTACTTATTTGTTACCTGCTTATAACCCATTTAATTTTGTATACAGTACATATAGTTTTTTTTTTCTTCAGCACTTGTGTGCATTGTTTTATGTATTTGTTTTACTATTTATTGGTATGTGTTTACAGGGATATTCCAACTGAGCAGTGCTCTTTTAGCAGAGGCCCAGGGAGAAAAGGTCCGTTGTACAGATATCATGAACATCATTTCCTCTTTTTCATCATTTACAGTCAGTTTCATACATGAGCAACACTTACATTATTCAGACATCTGTGGCATCAGTTACAACATTTACTAACCGTTTCAATTACAAATAATAGTTGCATGGGCTGTGTATAAATAACATGTTTTAAGATAAAGAGTCAGAGCAGCCCAAGGAAAGGAAGGAGGAAATGAGGCACATGGAAGATAAAGGAGATGAGATGATAGAGGAGGGTATGGCTGGACTTTAAGAATCCTCTGACCCCCTTTCCCATTGTATTGGTCCTTCTAGAATGCATAACAATGGACATTGTGGATCCTCTTGTGAAATCAAATAATGCTCATCAGTTTATCATGGTAATTCTTGATTACACAACAAAATTTCATGAGGCAGTGCCCCTGTGAAGAGTAAATGCATAGTCCATAGTAAAGCAACCAGTAATGTACTTTCCTATGGAATAAATTCCTCAATAAATACTTATTGTCTAAGGCATCCCATTCATGTCCAGGGTAATACAAAAACTTCAACAGTATTTTAAAATGAAACAGCTAAGTACATCCATGGTCTACCCTCAAATAGATAGGTGAGTTTGGCGTTTTAACAAAATTTTTAAAGTCTATGTTATGAAAGATTATTGAGTTAAATGGGAAAATCCAGGAATTAGTGCTGCAATATCACCTCTTTACTACATCATGACTACCACAAGCCTTAAGTGGATTCATAGCATTTGATCTGCTATATGACAGACATTCCTGCTGCTTGCTAGATGTATTCAAAGAAACACAGAAGGAAGTAAAACATTTTAAAGTTTGATAAGACATTGGATCTGCAGTACAGGCTAATAACTATATGCTTCTAGTAAGAGAACCTATGGAAAGGACACAACAGGCACAACAGATAGCATATAGCATAATGTCTATGTTAGGAAGTTCAAACCAGATGATGAATATTTGTATTGGTATCTGTGATGCCCGCACACTAGCCCAGTAATCAAGGAGCCTCAATCCTCCCCACTAGCACCAGTGAGGGGCGTGCACATTGGGGGAAAAACAAGTACACACACAGTAAAGTACAACTTCCCTTAAGAGCACACAGAGATCACAGTCAGTCTGGCGCTGGTTTCTCCCTTTCTCTCCAGATTCCCAATAAGAGTCCCCACTGGCACAGCTATAGGGTCTAGATCTCAACCTAGTGGTCAAACTAAAATCTCCAGCACCCTCTCTGTCCAACCAGTGCTTCGTCTGCCTACTCAAGTAGCTGACACACACTTTAAGATTTGATTTATATACAAACATGCAGACACTCCTGGGAAAGGCTGACACAGGTTCTCCAGCTGTGCCCCTTTTTTGCCCGAACTATAAGGTAGTACCAACTGCCACCAACCACTAATATCAGCTACTATAAGGTCCTTCCCAAAGGGTGACCAATTTCATGGTGTAATATTACTGTTATCCAAATAGTAAGTGTGTCAAACAGTAAGACTATCGGAGTGGCTTGGAAAGTATCACCAAATACATGCAATTTACTCTAAGCTTAAATTATCTCTATGCAAAACAGCCACTGTTGAAAAGTTTAAAAATATTTAATAACAGATAATAAAAACACAAGATGATACTCCTCAATTCAACACGGTGCTAATCAAGAGTTCAGCAATCACAGGAACTTTAAAACAATATTGTAGGATCATCTGACATAAATATAGAAACAGCTAGACTAAAGTCTTTTGGCTTTTTCCAGTTAGGGATCGCCACAGCGGAACTCCCAGTTGCTAATGATTGGCAGTGGCTTTTTATGGTGTCAAGTTGCCAGCCTGATGCCCAACTTTCAAAGAAGGCACGTCCATTCATGCACGCACTTACCTGCATGTCTTTAATGTCACCCGACCACGGGGAGGACATGCAGACTCCACACAAATGGCGCTACAGCCGATAATCGAACTGGAGAACCTATTGCTGTGAGGCGACAACGCTAACTGCTGTACCATTGCAGCTATAGAAAACAGCTAGACTAATCTGGCTAAATTCCTATCTAACTCTAAGAGAAATCACTGTTCTAAATACTACCTACATACAGAGCAAGCAAGTGCTGGTGCGTTGTTGTCAGCTTCAGACAAAATCCAAAATGCTCAGTCTTTCTCTCTGTGAAAGTCTTAAATTGATAACACCCAGTACTGCTGAGTCATTTCACATTACATCATTTTATTACTTCTCCTTTAGTTCCCAGGCTAACAGAAACTCAAAATTTACATTTCTTTGTAAGCTGCACCTGGCCAGGAAGCCACAGAAATAAAAGACACTTTTACATGTAAAATCTAGTTATTATCTCTGTCTTAATAAGAATAGAAAGAATTTGCTAGCCCCTGCATCCTGTCTCTGAGCTTGAGATAGAACACAGTTGTAATTCTTTACTTAACAGCTTTCTTCCAGCAGGGTGCACTGTGGTTACATTTTTGAAGATCAGCATATAACACAGTTTTAGGTTCATAGGTTCATAGGTTCATAGGTTTATACTAGGCTATCTGCCCTAAGGCATTTATAAGCCTAGCCCAAATTATTGTGGCTTACGCCACCCCTTATATGAAAAAATACTGTGCCCATTAGTTTGTTGTGCCTCTGTCCAGCAGTGACCCAGAGATGATTCCCGGGGTAAACCTACGATCTCCCATCCACAGGTCTAGATTTCTCTTGAACAGAGTCAGCGAGGTGCTCTGCCTCACATGGACCGGGATTTTATTCCACAGCATAGGGAGTCTCTGAGTGATAAATCTATCCCTCCAGCACGTCCTATTTATATCCGTGCTAAGGTTTAAGTCGCTTGCTCTAGTGGTTTTGGTGGATTTGGATTTTTGAGGTGGAGCATGTCCATTAATTCGGGTTGGACATGGCCTTGTATGTCAGGCACATGTCACCTCTGAGCAGACGGTATGCGACTGAATAGAGCTGGAGTTTCTTCAATCTGGCAGCATATGACAGATTTTGGAGTCCCTTTATCCTTTTGGTGAGGAACTTTTGGGGTCTCTCCAATTGCTGCAGATGTCGGGTGAGATACATCCCGAATGGGCATTGCACTCGATCATTGGTCTGATAAGTGAAGAGTACAGGGAACAATGACCTCACTAGATCTGGATGTGAATCCCTTCATGATCAGGTGGGCAATGTAGAAGGTCTTTCTAACCACTTTAGCAATGTGAGTGTCAGAAGAAAGGCCACTGTCAACCTGGGTCCCCAGGTCCCTGATAACCTCTTCTGTGCTTAGTGGATTGCCACCTATATGGTAGCTTGGGGTTACCTTGTTTTTCCCGAAGGGTATGACTATACATTTTTTGGCGTTTAACTTCAGGCCATGGCTCTGGCACCAGCTATCTGTTTCCGTGAGTCCCTTCTGAAGGATATCCGTGTCCGATGCACTTTGCACTATGGCGCCCAGTTTGCAGTCATCTGCAAACTTTGTCAGCCAAAGTCCTCCCATGTTGGCCTGTACTTCTGAGAAGTAGATGCCAAACAATAGGGGGCCAAGGACCGAGCCCTGTGGGACACCACTTGTGACCGGCTTGGAGTCTGACACAGCGCCAGCAACTCTAACCCTGTGGGTTCTGTCCTTAAGCCAGTTTGCAACCCATCTTGTGACATTTACATTTAGTTTTCTTACATTTATAAAAACAAGCCTGTGGATTATATTAATATTTACAATGACATAGAATTATCCACAAAATTCTATCTATCTAGGCTAGCAGCCTTCACATATATCCCCCCGGAGAACTCAAGCTAGTTCATAGGAAGGTACTAGACTATTGGCCCTAGGACCTATATATGCCTAGCCAAAAAGGTACCCTGGCTTTCGCCACCCAAGAAAATTATTTTCCTGTGCCCCTGTCAAGCAGAGCCACAGAAGTGATCCCAAGGGGTGAATTTCCTATTTCCCATCAAATTGTCAAGGTTTTTCTTGAAGAGTGCTAATGAGGAGCTCTATTTGACATAGATAGGTAGTCTGTTCCAGAGTATGGGAAGTCTCTTGGACAGGAACCTATCCCTCCAGTGTGTTCTATTTATTGTGGTGACAAGGTTTAGGTCACTAGAGCATGTAGCTCAGAGGGATTTCTTTAAGTGGAGCTTGTCCAACAACTCTGTTTTTGACATAGCTTTGCATGTTAGGCAGAGATCGCCTCTGAGTAGGTGATATGCAACAGAGTAAAGCTGGAGTTTTTTGAGACGGTCTGCATAGGGCATCTGTTTGAGGCCAGTAATCCTCTTTGTGAGGTATTTATGTGGCTTTTCCAGTTGTTGTAGATGTCTTGTGAGGTACATATCAAAAGGGGCATTGTACTCTATAATGGGTCTAATGAGTGATGAGTAGAGGGGAACAATGACCTCTTTTTTTCTGGATGAGAAACCTTTTGTGATGAGGTGTGTCACATAGAAGAATTTCCTGACCAATGTGATTATCAAAGGAGAGACTACTGTCCACTTGTGTCCCAAGGTCTCTTATCACACTTTCAGGGTTGAGTAGACTACCGTCTATGTGGTGGTTCATGGGTACAGAGTTTTTACCAAAGGGGATGACAATGCACTTGTTGGCATTGAGCTTGAGGCCATTGCTTTGACACCAGGCATCTGTCTCAGTGAAGCCCTTTTGTAGGATGTCCACATCATTAGGAGTTTTGATTATGGCTCCTAGTTTGCAGTCATCTGCAAACTTAGTTAGCCAAAGTCCTCCTGTGTTAGCCTGTACTTCAGAGAAGTAGATACCAAGTAGGAGAGGACCCAGGACTGAACTCTGTTGTACTCCATTTGTCACTAATCTGACATCAGATTTGGAGTTTGCTACTTTCACAGTGTGGGTTCTGTTAGTAAGCCAGATGGCAACCCATCTTGTGACATAGGTTCATAGGTTCATAGGTAGGTACTAGGCTATTGGCCCTGGGGCCTATACAAGCCCAGCCAAAAAGGTACCCTGGCTTTTGCCACCCAAGAAAATTATTTTCCTGTGCCACTGTTGAGCAGAGCCACAGAGGTGATCCTCGGGGTGAATTTCCTATTTCCCATCCAATCATCAAGATTTTTCTTGAAGAGTGCTAATGAGAAGCTTTGTTTGATATAGATAGGTAGTTTATTCGAGAGTATGGGAAGTCTCTGGGACAGGAATCTATCCCTTTGGCATGTTCTGTTTAATGTGGTGACAAGGTTTAGGTCCCCAGAGCGTGTAGCTCAGAGGGATTGGGATTTCTTTAAGTGGAGCATGTCCAACAGCTCTTAGAGATTTATACCTAGTTTAGTGAGTTTAGTGAGTTTATCTATAATTCCAGAGTGGGGGATGGTGTTGAAAGCCTTGGCGAGATCTAGATAGGCTGTGTGAACCACCTTACCCTCATCTACGGCTTTTTTGACTGCTTCAAAGAAGTTGATCAGGTTTAGGAGACATGATCTGCCTTTTACAAACCTAAAATGTGTGGGGTCCAGTGTTTGGAGATTACAGGCTCATCAGGTTAATGAGCTGGTAGTTCCCAGGGTCTGTCATGGCTCCCCCTTTGTGGAGTGGTGTAACCATCCCAGTGCACCATTCAATGGGCACAAAGCCTGAGGTGAGGCTATGATTGAGCATGGTAACTAGTTGGGGTGCCAGTTCATTCTGCAGTTGGTGTAGAATGCAGCCTGGGATGTTGTCAGGTGCCATGGATGCTGTGTTCTTGGCTGTGGAGAGTGAGTTTTTTACCTGTGCCGCCGTGATTACAGGAACTTTGCATTCTTCCAGTATAAAGATGGGCCCTTTAGTAGGGTGGGGGTAAAATTAGCACTGAACCTATCTGCCAGGATGTTGGCAATATCAGTTGGTTCTGTATATTTAGTGCCATTGTGCAGTAACTCAGAGCAGATCTGAGTGTTGCCATTAAGATTCTTGACATAGCTATAGAATGCTTTGTGGTTGTTTTTAGAATCAGTGATGATTTTGTTTTCATAACTAGCTTTGGAGGATTTTATGAGTGATCTCAGCTTCTTACTGAGGCTGACCAGGGAGTTCCTCCAATCATGGGATTTTACTCTTTTTTGCAACAGTTTCTTTCTTCTGTTGTAGAGTTTGTTTATGGCAGAAGACCACCAGATTGGCTTCCTTTTTTGGAGGATAGCATCTTGGTTCTGTTAGGGATAGCACGATCCATGCACTCATGTAAGTGCTTATAAAGTGCATTTGTGTAGGATTCAGCAGTTGTACCTCTATTGTCCATCTGCATGGGTGTCGTGAAGTTTGCCACTTCTGTCTTAAGAAGCGTGAAGTTGGCTTTGGAGAATTTTTTTATGGTTGTTTCCCTAATGGGGGGTGGGGGTGGGATGTGGATATCTAGGGTGATTAGCTTGAGGTCGGATCTGACCAATGAGGAACTGGCTTCTGGTGTGGAACACTGGTCGCTCATGTTGGTAATGACCAGGTCTAGGATATTGCTGCCCCTGGTGGGGGTGTAGATAAGTTGATCCAAGGTATTGGAATTTATGAATTCCAGAAAACATTGAGCAAAAGAGTTGGTACATAAGTAGTTTTCCCAGTTAATGGTGGGGTAGTTGAAATCACCCATTATTAGGGTGTTTGGTTGTACCGTAATATTTTCTAGTGTATCAAGAAAAGAGAAGTGGGAATCCTGGGGCATGGTGGGGGGTCTGTAGCAAGCTACAATTTGGACTGCGGTCTTGCCCAGAATTAGTTGCACTTGGATAATCTCGGATGCATTATGCTGAGCAACTAGCTTGGAGGTGTGAACATCCTTAATGAATATGGACACGCCTCCACCTTTAGTGTTTCAGTCCGGGTTAGGTGGCCAAAAGGTGTGGTATGAATTATAGCCTGGTAATGCAGGGGTGCTCTCTGGAGCTTTGAACCAGGTGTCTGTCACTGCACAGATTTTGATGTTCTCCATTTTAAGGAGTGCCTCGAGTGAGTGCATTTTGAGGTTTAGACTTCTAGCATTGGGTAGCATTACCCTGAGATTTTGCTTGCCTGTACCTGTTACAGTGGTGAATTTGTCATTTGAACCTTGCCTACAAAAGGCACTATAGGGGTGGCAAGAGTCTTTGCCAGTATCTGGAATCCCAAGGGCAACAGGTGCATTGTGGTCTGTCGATCATGTCATCCCAGGCAGACAGATACTGGATTCCCTTAAAATGACACCAGAAGCTTAGCCAATTGTTGAAGTCAATCATTTTGTCCTTGTACTGTGGTATCATTCTGGTTGACAGCAGGATGCTACTCAGGGCTAGGGTCATACCTGCCTGGGCTACAAGATCAGAGAGCTCCTCCATATCTCTTTTCATGTAGTCTAGGGAGGTACATCTCAGGTCATTCACACCAACATGGACATGTGGAGTGACCTGAGTGCGTGCTTTATGTGGTGGATCCTGGCACCCGACAGGCAGCTGACAGTAACTTTCTCCTTGTTTAGCCTTGTGAGTAGATCATCAGTGTGCCTGACTATAGAGTCACCTATGACTAGAGTGTTGGGTATGTTATGCCTTATGGGCTGTAGTTGAGTGACACACTCAGTTTGTGGGCTATATGTCATTTGGGTTGTGTTGGGGGTTGGAGGTTGCTTGTATTTCTGCTTTGGAGGTCTTGGTTGTTTGGGCAGATTTTTATTGAGAGCCTCTGCAAATGTAGGCATGTGTTTTGTGCTTCTATGTATGTGTTTTGGTGGTGTAGGTTTTAAGGGGCTATGTGATGAGTGTGGTGTGGTGCAAGTGTTTACCTTCTCCTCTTGACTGCCTAGTTCAGTCTTCAGTGAAGAGATCTTTGCTTCCAGTTTGGCTATATAAGTGCATCTCTCACAGGTTGTAGTGTTGGGTGGTAGGAGGAGATGGTTGTCTGTGTACATGAGGCAATTGCTGCATTGCCCCAAGATGCCCAGATTTATCAGGTAGACAGGAGAAAACACCGGGAGCTGACCTTTAGACATGCCTGGATAAGTGCTTATTTATTAAGTACTAAAAGCTGTTTTCCTCTACACAAGTGAGGAAAGTTGAGTGCTGTAGTAATTTGTGGCTTATTTAGTGCTTACAATGAGTTCTGAAGAAGTGCTGAGCTCAAAGAAACAGATTTGAATGCTAAAACTAAAAAGGTGGCTAGCTGTAAGGGAAAATTTGAAGAGCAGACTTTATGGCGCCAGGAATAGTTTAACCCTACTTAAGCGGGGGTGGGTGGACTCAGGAGTTTACAAACAATCCTGGATACAGCAAATCTGTATCTGGACTAGACTTGTTACAGGAAAGGGGGGGAACAAGCTTAGAATTTTTTTCAGTAAAATGGAAATGGAGAAGGTTGGAACAAAAGTTAATTCAAGTTGAAGAATCTGAGTGGGTTGGCCTTCACAAATGTTCTCTCTCTATTAGATTGAATGAACTAATGACACTAGACTGGGAGGAGTATCCCAGATCAAATATACAGTATGGGCAGGCAACTGCAAAGCCACCAAGTATAAGAACACCACAACAATAGGGAAGGGGGTGGGAAACTAAAACTATTACAGCTACTAGCTGTAGCCACTAAATGAAAGTTTTAAACAGCTCAAGCAGACTCTAGTAAATGCTTTTAACTGCAAACAGACAAGACTAGAACACAGAAACCTCAAAAATTCAAAAATGCACAGAAAAGCATGGCTACAGCACTCACAAAAAGAAAATACAACTCTAGGTATGGAAAAGTAGTTTACAGTTAAGAAATTAATTAAACATGCAATTAGAGTAATGAAACAGTATCTTTTTCAAGTGACATTTGAGAAACATTGCTTGAGAGGGTTAGGTATTTCTGAATATATCTTACACCATTCCCTGTCTTGAGACCCCCATCTGTGTTGGCATTACTAATCTCACTGTGGTACTGCACTGACATATCATATGCTTGCAACCCTAGGTTCCATCCTAGCAACTTGGCATTTTGCTGGCTGGCTTGGGGTAACCATGTTAGGGGATTGTGATTTGTAACTACAGTGAATTTCCTTCCATGCAGATAAGGCTGAAGTTTCTGCAGTGCCCACACTATGGCTAGACATTCCTTTTATACAGTTGCATAGCATTCCTCCATGGGTTGAAGCCTACAACTGAGATAAAACACTGGGTGTTCTTCTCCCTCCAAAGAAATCTGGCTAAATACAGCCCCACCCCATGATTTGAAGCATAAACCTGCACATCAAATTCTTTGCTGTAATCTGGACTGGCTAAAACTGGGGGTCCTCCCAAAGCTACTTTAAGCTTCTGGAATGCCTGCTCACATGCTGTGGTCCACACTACCTTATCTGGCCTGATCTTACCACTCCCCACTCTATGTCCCAGGTAGAAGACCTCTGTGATACCCACCTGTCATTTGCTCAGCTTAATGGTCAACCCTGCCCTCTGTAGTTTGCCCAACACCTCTCTGACATATTGAAGGTACTCTTGCCAGGAATGGCAATAGATGGCAATATCATCTAGTTAAGCAAGGGCAAACCCTCCTGCTCCTGCTAGGATATGATCTACCAGCCTCTGGAAATTTGCTGGGGCATTTTTCATCCCAAAGGGCATCTTTGTGAACTCATACAAGCCAAAGGGGGGGGGGGTCACAAAGGCTGACCTCTCTCTAGCACTGGGAGTCAAGGGCACCTGCTCGTAATCCTTGGTAAGATCAATGGTGGTAAGATACTTAGCCCCACCCAGCTGCTCTAGGGCATCATCCAACCTAGGCATGGTGTAAGCATCTGACTCTGTGACTATTTAATTTCCTGTAGTCCACACAGAACCTGGTGCTGTCATCCTTCTTTGACACCAGCACCACTGGGGAAGTCCAGAGACTGTTGGACCCTTGAATTACCCTGGTTCCAACATTTCCTGTATCTCCTCCCTCAGAGTATGTTTGACTCTTTCAGGCACCCTATAAGGAGCCTGCTTAATAGGCCTTTGGGGTCCTGTATCCACCTGGTGCTGCACCACATGAGTGCACCCTGGTTTCCCAGTGAACATGTCCCCACACTCCTGTAACATTGCTTGGATTTCTCGAACCTGGGTAGGAGATAGCTGCTGGGACATTGCTACCCCTTCCACTGAGGTGTCAGCCCAGGTCTCACTGAGGAGATCAGTCACCAGATCTCCCTCAGACTCCTGCTGCAATTCACTGCAAATAATCAGCACAAGGGCCTCCCTATCATGGTATGATTTCATCATGTTAACATGGTACAATTTGTGCCCCTGCCTCCTGCCTCCTGCCTAGCAGTTCTACCATATAGTTAACATCACTGACCTGCCTTACCACCTTGTAGCTTGTTGTGTATGACAGGAGTGAGAAACATTACCTGCTGCCCTATAGCATACTCTCTAGCTCGAGTATTCCTGTCATACCAGACCTTTTTCTGTTGTTGGGCTTCTGCCAGGTTCTCCTGAGCCAACCCCATGAGTTCCCTGAGCCTTGTCCTGAGGTTTAGAACATATGCCACAACAGACTCCTTATATGATTCACACTCACCTTCTCACTCATCATGAATTCAATCTAGAGGCCCCCTCACTCTATGCCCATACAACAACTCAAAGGGCAAAAAACCTGTAGATTCCTGGGGAACCTCTCTGTAAGCAAACAACAGATGGGGCAAATATTTGACCCACTCCCTCTTAAGCTGGTCTGCAAATGCCTGTAACATGGACTTGATTGTAGAGTTTAACCTCTCAACACGGCCATTAATCTGGGGATGGTAGGGGGTGGACTTCAGGTGCTTCACCCCACAGTACTTCCACAGACAAGCCAGCAGGTCTAACATGAAATTGGCACCACTGTCAGCCAGTACTTCTTTTGGGAAACCTACCCTGCTGAAAATCTCTAAAAAAAGCATTTTCCACCTTTTCTGCCTCGCTGGAGGACAAAACCACTGCCTCGGGGTATCTTGAAGCATAAGCTACTACCACTAGGATATACTTTTGCCTGTGGAGCTTGGGGTACTCAGAGGCCCCACAATATCCATAGCTACCCTCTGAAATGGCTCCTCAATCACAGGCAATGGCATCAAAGGTGCTCTCACCCTGTCTCCTGCCTTGCCTACATTTTGGCACTGCTCACAGGTCCTGCAATACCCTGTTACATCTCTGGAAATTCCAGGCCAATAGAAGTTCTGCATAATATGTCTCTTTGTATGTTTTATGCCCATATGACCTGCAAAGGGAATATCATGGGCTATGACTAGAAGTCAGCACCAAGGGACTCCATAATGAAAACATGTGTTTAATCCATCTTCCAAATACACATACACAGACCGGTTTTGGCAAAAAGCCTTCTTCAGAAACTGGTCTGCGTATGTGTATTTGGAAGATGGATTAAACACATGTTTTCATTACAGAGTCCCTTGGTGCTGGCTTTTCTTTTTGTTTTACTTGTTGAAGTTATGCAGTTGCCTTGCACCAGTCGTACCTGCTAGCTATATTTTTAGGGTGTGTCTATGGCTAGAAGTGCCAGATGGTAGGCTCTAGGCACTACCAACTGCTGTATTCTCTCACCTTCTAGCCCTCTCTCAGGGGTCCACTCTCTATACAGTAACCCTTTGTCCCAGTATACAGATTTCCCCTTCCCTTGAGAATCAGGTGCCTCACTAGCTACCTGCCTCAGGCCTTGTAATGTAGGGTCTGAGATCTGAGCCTGTCTCAATGCTCTCTTTGTAACCCTTCCCAGCTCCCCTTCCACAGGAAATCTGGTATCCCCTGACAGCAGTGCCTCACTGTCAGCCTGGAGACTACTGCTCACCTCTGCTCTTGCAGTCACTCTGTCCAAGAGACAATCAATACCCACAAGCATCTGTGTCTCACCTTCACTCAGTGTCTCACTGCTACAGCATAGCTCCCTCCCTGAAGTAACCACCTCACCTGTCCTGGCTGCTATTATGCAGCATGACTGGGTCTTCCCCAGGCTACTACACTCACATGCTTGTCTCCAAGCCTGACTGCATGTAACTTCATGAGCACATGGTACTGCATTATCAAAATCATTCCCTATCAGGACATTTGCAGGGATATCCTCAAACACACCTACTTGCTGGCTTCCTTTTCCACCCTCCCAGTAAAGGAAACCCTAGCCAAAGGGTTTATGTTAAATAAATGAATGCTTAAAATGTCGATTACAACATACTTGAACATTTTTAAGCGAATGTTTATTTAATTGACAGCTCAAAATGTCGTAATCCAGAATGTCGAAAAGTTTTGTTTGTCCGCTTCTTCCTCCCAAGTGCTGCAGGACACTACACCAACTGAAAGCAATAAAACCATGAATATGTACGCGATGCACTCAACATATATGGGCACTTTCCTTCAATTTACTACAAGCAATGTACTTTTGTACCTCACATACATCCAAAATATGGTGATGCCCTGTACATTTAAGAAGTAGTTCACCATTTATATCCTTTTATGTTACTGCACATCCTTTACAAGCAGCAATGTCAGCAATGTGTATCTGCATTTTACTGGTCATTGTGATATGTTTAATTGTGTTTAATCTTTCACTTAGTATATAACCTAGTGTAGTTTGATGGTTTCATGGTTAGACTTTGGTGCTTAGTTTTATTCACGTTCTGGAGTAGCTTACATGACATAATACGTCACATATTTCAGTGATGGCCAAACAAAACATTTTGGAACTCCTATTTCAGACATTTTGAGCTGTCGATTAAATAAATGTTCACTTAAAAATGTTTGAGTATGTTGTACTTGACATTTTAAGCTTTCGTTTATTTAACATAAACTCTAGCCAAATGTACTTGGAATGGGGTCCCTCCTAAAGCTCTGACTGGAGTAGACTGCCCAGGCAAGTAGTGCTCCTCTGTAACCATTGCAGGCTTCACAATGGGAGTCTATATTATAAACCTGAAAACCCTTTTGAGTGAATACTACAACAGCGACACATATAGCCCGAACTACAAATATGCCGAAACCCCTAAACCGCAAAATTTAAAATCTTGAATCGTCATAGTCGGCCAACCCCACTGTGTGTTGCATACTACGTACCCAAACATAATAAATAAACCACATACATACATACACTAACCAAACCCTATTTCTAACCCTACACTAAACCTTACATACATTATTATCTATGCACTTACCTTAACCCACACCCTAACCCTAAGGTCTGTAACTATCGCACACTTACCCTACGGAGATACACCCAAACAAAACAAATAATCCGCACACATACACTTAACAAAACCCTACTTCTAACCCTACACTAAATCTTAAGTACATTACCTATCTATGCACTTACCTTAACCCCCACCCTAACCCTAAGGTCTGTAACTATCGCACACTTACCTTACAGAGCTATACCACAGACAGGCCAACCATGACAAATTGACATTTCGACTTTTGCGGTTTTGGACGTTCGCCATTTCCATAGTTCACACAATATGTGTCGCTCTTTTCAGATTCGCTCAAATGGATCTTCGGTCTTCTAGTATAGACCCTCACAATGGTTATGTCAGAGGCTGTGTATCTTTTAGCAATGGCCTCTTTGCTATTCACTATGATAGGATATATCCTCTGGTGGTAGTTTGCTACCCTTGTTGTCTCAAGACAACCTACTGTTGCCATTTTGTCCTTCCCACTTACTGGCTCCCTCACCTTTTCTTCCCCACCTTGCCTCCATGGACATCTATATGCCACATGGCTCCACTGGTTGCATTCAAAACATTTAACCCTAGGTCCTGGACATGTACCTGGACTAGTGGCTTACCCTGCTACTGTCAGATTCTGTTGGAGCAGTCTGGGATGCCCACCATGGGTTCCTTTAGACCCATGAGCAGTACTGGGGATCCCTTTCCTGTGCAGGGATGACCTGCTTGCTAGGTAAAGGTCTCCCTTCTTCCCCAACTCATCTGAAGCAGCACTATGTCTATCAGCTAACCAGCCCTCATGTCCTCAGGCAAAGTGCTAAGGGCTTGTTCCCTCACTAATAGGTCTGCCAGCCCTTCAAAAGTGGTGACCTGACATCCACTCACCCACCTATGAAAATAAGTTCTTAGTTCAGCAACATATTCACACATACTTTCATCTGCCTTGTGTCTATGCTCACAAAACTTTTTCCTACAAGCTTCAGGTGTTAGCTTAAAAAAATCTAGTAAACAATTCTTTAACAGCAGTATAATCAAAAAAATAATGATCAGATAATTTAGACAGCACAGTTACAGCTTTACCATGGAGTAAGGGGGTCAGGAACCGTGCCCAGAGCCTTTGGTCTACATAATACTGTTTACATACCCTCTCAAACATATGAATGAAACTATCAAAATTAACCCTCTCTGTAAACTGTGGTTTACTGACCTTTCATGCTTCTGGGGTCCATTTACTCCCTTCCCCATTACCTCCATGACTCTGGTGAAGAGTCAGCATCTTCTTTTTGTGCTACCTCTACCTCTCCTTCTCCTCAGCATCCAGGCATAGCAGTTTTTCATTCTCTTCATCTTGTAGATGTCTCAGTCTCTCTGCTGCTTCTGTTTCCAAATGCCTGCCCTCCAACTCAAGTCTCGTTTGCTCCAGATGGATTTTTAACTCCTCTACAGAAAGGTTGAGCTGTCCATTCTCTGAGTGTTGTACATCTCCACGTCCAGTCTGATCATCCTTCTGGTTGCCATTATCTGATGCAGATGTGACCAAAGCTGCAATCATGTCTGCTTTAGTCAGGTTTTCATGCACCAGTCCTTTAGTCTGGCACATCTCAGCAAACTGTCTCCTTGTCAGCTTACCATACTCCTCTGCTGACATGCTTGCCTGCTTTCCCTGACTAACTAAGCTAACAAAAGTAATAAAACAATTGTAAACTGAACTCTGATTATTCACTGTGTGGCTGATTTAGAGTACAAAAACACCTTCAGTGATCACTGTACACAAGCTACAGGAATTCGCTATCCACATGACTAGAAGCCAATTAATATGTGATATGGCTAACTCACACTATCAAACAATTAATATCTGATGTGGATATCCCACCACTGCCAAACAATTAATATGTGATGCCCACGCACTGGACCAGCAGTCAAGGAGTTTCAATTCTCACCACTATTAGCAGTGAGGGATGTGCACACTGGGGGGACAACAAGTACACACACAGTAAAGTACAATTTCCCTTAATAGCACACAGAGATCACAGTCAGTCTGGGGCTGGTTTCTCCCTTTCTTTCCAGATACCCAATAGGACTCCCCACTTGCACAGCTGTAGAGTCCAGATCTCAGCCTAGTGGTCAAGCTAAAACCTCCAGCACCCTCTCTGTCCAACCAGTGCTTCGTGTCCCTGCCCAAGTAGCTGACACACACATGCACACACTTTAAAATCTGATTTATATACAAACACACAGACACTCCTGGGGAAGACTGGCACAGATTCTCCAGCTGTGCCCCCTTTCTGCCCAGACTATAAGTTAGTACCGACTGCCACCAATTATTATCAGCTACTATAAGGCCCTTCTCAAAGGGTGATCAATTTCACTGCTTAATATTACTGTTATCCAAATAGCAAGTGTGCCGAACAGCAAGACTATTGCAGTGGCTTGGATAGTATCACCAAATACATGCAATGTACTCTAAGAGCTTAAATTATCTCTACACAAAACAGCCACAGTTGAAAAGTTTAAACATATTTAATAATAGATAATAAAAACACAAGACAATACTCCTCAATTCAACATAGTGCTAATGAAGAGTTCAGCAATCACATGAAGTTTAAAACAATATTGTAGGATAGTCTGACATAAATATAGAAAACAGCTAGATTAATCTGGCTAAATTCCTATCTAACTCTAAAAGAAATCACTATTCTAAATACTACCTACATACAGAGCAAGCAAGTGATGGTGAGCTGTTGTCAGCTTCAGACAAAATCCAAAATTTTCAATCTTGCTCTCTGAGAAAGTCTTAAATTGATAACACCCAGAATCGTTGAGTCATTTCACATTACATAATTTTTATCTCTTCTCCTTTAGTTCCCAGGCTAACAGAAACTTAAAATTTACATTTCTTTGTAAGCTGCACCTGGCCAGGAAGAAACAGCAATAAAATACACTTTTACATGTAAAATTTAGTAATTATCTCTGTCTTAATAACAATAGAAAGAATTTGCTAGCAGTGACATCCTGTTACAGAGCTTGAGATCAAGCACAGTTGTAATTGTTTACTTAACAGTTTTCTTCCAGCAGGGTGCACTGTGGTTACATTTTTGAAGTTCAGCATATAACACAGTTTTCTTACATTTAGTTTTCTTACAATTGTAAAAAAAAACCTGTGGATTATATTAATATTTACAATAACACAGAATTATCTACAAAATTCTATCTAGCTAGGCTGGCAGCTTTCACAGTATCCACCTCTGAAAACAAATTACTTTGAATGTGGCAAGGCCTTTTGAAGTTACAGAGAAAGTAATGAAGTGAGTTATGCAGTGTGATAACTGGGGAAAAGGAAGCCAGAACAGTTGTACTACATAAATGTTCTGAACAAAGTAGGTTTGTAAAGGAAATTAAGGTTCAGACAGGATGTTACAAGTTTCCCACAGCATGTCCTAATGTTAAAACAGTTAAGACAGGGCCTCAGAAACAATTAGAGAAAAAATATTCCCAGATCTATCTGGCAAAAATATTTAAAATTAGGGTTACATAAGAATCCCAGGCCTCATTGTATTAGTTCGTAAACTTGATGGGTCTATATGATTTTGAAATTATTTCTGCTAGTTAAACAGCATATTTAAATTTGATTCATATAACTTAACCTCAGTCGGTGAACTGATTGAGTGATTGGGCAACCTGTCCCAAATTGGAGACACTATTTAAATACTGGTGCCATTAGCTTAGAATTTTTTGAAAACTGCAATTTTCAGAGAGACACAACAAACGTCTGAGCTAAAATTACGGTGTCCCTAAAATGAGAGACAACTGAGTGCTATGTCTTGAGGACTCTGGAAGGAGGTATGTGTACAAAAAGGAAGGCAACCCAGATGATGTTCCTGTGAGTGAAAGAAGTTATCCTACAGAGAAGTCACTTGGATGTATTCATGCCTGTGACAAAGTGCAAGGAAAGAGTATTTCAGTTTATCCCTGCTTATACTGAACTATAAAGGTAAGCTACTTGGACTTAACACTCTCTTTGTGATCTCTGTAATTATTGTTCATTTATTGCTAGACAGCTATTTTGTTAAATCATGAATATGATGGAAACACTGCATCTAAATTGAACGGAACTTACCAGAAACCTTTGTGTAAGGGCATATAGCATATTACTATAAATGAAGACAGCACAGTTGAACTTTATTGTCAAAAGAATTATCATTAATTTGCTGTACCTGAACAATGTTATAGGTAAGGTGCATTTAATACAGACATATGTATGGAATGCACACACACACACACACACACACACACACACACACACACACACACACACACACACACACACACACAGACACAAATGTGTGTGTGTCGGCAAGTATATATATTTAATACACACACACACACACACACACACACATATATATATATTCCATTCTAAATCCTGTAACATAAAGAGTCTTTTTTCCTGATTGTTTTTTTAATGAGAAAATGACGCTATGAATTTTCATTGGTGGTTTTAAATTTCATGAAAGTATTTAATGAGCAATTTGTGATGAATCACTTTGTCTGATGAAGTCTTATATGCTTATGTGGACGAAAACGGTTAACGTTATCTGGAGTTTGTGCAATAAAGTGTTTTTTCGGTAGTTGGTGGACTTTATCCGTGTTGTTGGACTTACTGATATATATATATATATATATATATATATATATATATATATATATACATACATACATATACAAATCTCTATCAAACCTGCACTTAGAAAACGCAGACACATAAAGATATGAGAATATTTATTTATTTATTTTAAATTATAACAGAGATATATATAAATATCTTTATTATTTATTTTAATACAAAATTTTTATTAAAAAGTTTTATATTTATAATTCTTGTTGTATTTAAAGGATGCGCTTTTTAAATGGAGTTAGTTTTCATATATATTTTTATATATATATATTTATTTTTACATGATTAGTAGCAGTCATGAATGCACTGATATACTTTTGTGTTTGCTGCTTTAAATGTTAAATGAACTAATTGATGTGTGATGATGATTGGTTCATTTGAATTGTACTCACCATGTGTTTTAGTATTTAAACTGTTCATGTTAAGCAAACACTGTGATCTGATGAAGCTATTTTATAGCGAAAGCGCTTATCCATTGTTCTACCAATAAAAGCATCTGGCTTTGAATATTAGATTTGACCCTTGCTTTTGCTCTTGTGCTACGTTTTTAATATATATATATATACACACACACATACACACACACACACACACACACACACACACACACACACACACACACACACACACACACACACGAAGTTTATCCACATATTTTTGAGAGACGGTGAGGTAAGGGGAACACTCGAAGAGCCATGGAGACATATGGAGATCATGCAAACACCAAATAAGGAGTAACTCAAATTAGGAATGAGTGTCAGATTCGAGACTTGTAGAGTGGAATCCTTAAAGACTGAGTCACCATGCTACCCTTTCATGCACAAATTAAACTATTACTCTACAGTTAAGATTATCAATTTGGCATGATTTGTTTATTTATTTATTTATTTATTTATGTTTGTACATATGTCTTTATTTACTGAGTGAGTAAAACATTCCTAATGTTACTTGTACCTGAGTCTTAAGTTCCCAGGCTGCTTTGTATGCAAAGAATGCTTGGACTTCTAAACTGGAAAATTCTAGGATTTCTAGGGTCAGTGCCTCAAAGGATGATGGTTAGTTTGCTGTAAACTAGACATGTTGTGTCAGTGTAGTGACATGACAGAGTGAAAGGTGCTGCAGTACCCTGCAGACTTTCATTTTGATGACTTGCCTTTTAGGACACAGTATGAAATTCACACAAAATTCTGTGAAATTTGGTAATATTGGCAATCTACCTCCCCTTGCTGACTTCACCATATGTTTCTGCTTTCAAATAATGCTCTCAGATTGTGACAGTGACTACATTTCAAGCATGGAATCTTCAGTGGTTATGCAACTTGGCAGCTACAAAACAACTTTATATACTTTAGCATTCGCATGACTTTTGGAGGTCTACACAATGAACCATGGTCATCAGAAGTTTTTTGGTAGTTGTTGGTGCCATGTTGCTCTAATGGTGAGTTCCTTTTGCTGCATGATGAGACATGCTGTTTGAATATGCCCTTACTATCTGCTGATGTTCACAGTGATATATTAGCACAGTCAGGTTATAAGATTACGGGGTACAATGTATTTTGGGTTGCAACCAATTTTGCATGACTTTGATACAGCTGATGCAATGCAATAAAGTCACCTAAAGCTTGTTTGTATGACATACAGTGGTTAAGTTGTTCTGATTTCTATTCTTTCTCTCTCTCTCTCTCTCTCTCTCTCTCTATATATATATATATATATATATATCATGGAGGTGAGGTTGGCAACATTTGTGGGTGCAGGGTGCTTGCTGCCCTACAAAAACACTTATTTTTGAGTTGTTGATTGTCCATGGTCAATTTGGTGGTTTCTTGACAAGAAGGCTTTCAATTAGTTTGACAAGTATAAAGATTTTCAAAAGGAAGAACGTAGTGAGTTGCAACTTTATAAGTTGCTGAAATTATACACTAGATATTGCTGGTTTCATGACACCTAAAGACTCTTTATTTGTATTAACATGAAGTACAACTTAATCATATCAGATGCCATAGCACACAGTGCTTAATAGCTGTTGTCACTGCATATAATTATATTACTGAGGTTTATTTTCATTTATTCTTGTTGTGTATACTTTATGTTGCATCTGAGCCTGCTGTTTGGTCATTCTATGATCATTGATCTACCCTGGTAAGCAAAATGCAAATAAAATAAAATAAATAAAGTAAAAAAAATATTTCTCAGTAAATTTAGGGTCTATATTAGATCAGCGAATGCTTAAACAAGCGAACGCTGATTGATCGACCTTATTTAAGCGAATGGTCAAAATATCGAAGCAACAGAAACCCAAATCTTTTCCTAGGGAAAGAATTTGGTTGTCCGTTTCTGTTGCTTCAGTGTTTTCAGTGCTGTGGTGGAAAGTTATGGGTCAGATTCTGGTAAGTGTGCGATTGTGTGGATGTGAGCGTTAGGGTGGGTTAGGTGAGTTAGGGTTAGGGCGCGGGTTAGGTATGTGTGCGATTGTGTGGACACGAGGGATAGGGCGGATTTAGGTGAGTTAGGGTTAGGGAGCGGGTGAGGTGAGTGTGTGATAGTGACGGACCTTAGGGTTAGGGTTTGGGTTAAGGTAAGTGGATAGTTAGTGGTGTGTGCATAGTTTAGTGTAGCATTAGGTGTCAGATTTTAGGTGTATGTGTGTGGATTTCTGTTTGTTTGCTGTGCTTGTGTTGTATGTATGTGTTTTGGATCAGCAATTTTTTTCCCTAGGAAAAAAAATCGCTGATTTGACAGTTCGGGATTTTAATCTTTCGCTTACATAAGGTCGATCAATCAGCATTCGCTTGTTTAAGCGTTCGCTGATCTAATATAGACCCTAAATTTAGATATAAGAGAAGAAAAAATCCTTCCCCATCTAAGGCAACCATCAAAACTTTTTCACCCACATAATTTTATAAAAGACCACATTCTATTTCTCTAGACATACCAGAGCTATTCATTATTAATGCAGAGTAATTCACTGTATCATATCACAACACTCAACATTGCATTCTGTAGGTTGCACATGAGACTGCCAAAATAATTATTAAAAAACAAAATAAATCAGCCTTGCATGCACACCCACTCACACACAGAAACCTACACACACAGACACAAACACAGACACACACACACACACACACACACACACACACACACACACACACACACACACACACACACACACACACACACACACACACACACACACACACACACACACACACACACACACACACACACACACACACTGTCCATGTTATGCCATGTTACAGATCACATGTTTTTAGACTCATCAGAATGCCTCCTTGTCAACAAAAACAATCGCTTTAATGAATGGATATACCTTTGATGTTTGAATGTGGTCAACTGAAAGAAAATCTTGCCAGAATAATGTATTTAGTTTTGTGTCACACAAATGCTGACAATGCTGCTGCTCTCAGTCAGTTGCTTTCACACAGAGACTGTCTACCAATTACCAAAATGTATCCAGTTTCTGACTTGGTTTGACTGTGATGAAGTAACATTCTGGTCACACTAATGTGTTTCATCTCACTTCCCATAGACACACTAGTGTACAGACACAAATCCTCCCCTCACTCAAACACACACACACACACACACACACACACACACACACACACACACACACACACACACACACACACACACACACACACACTGCCCCTGTTATGCCGTGTCAGAGATCACATGTTTTCAGACTCATTAGACTGCCTCCTTGTCAACACAAACAACCACTTTATGACTGGATATACCTATGATGTTTGAATGTGGTCAACTGAAAGAAAATCTTGTCAAAATAATGTATTTAGTTTTGTGTCACACAAATGCTGACAATGCTGTTGCTCTCAGTCAGTTGCTTTCATGCAGAGACTGTCTACCAATTACCAGAATGTAACCACTTTGTGACTTGGTTTGACTTTGATCATGTAAAATTCTGGTCACACTAATTTGTTTCATCTGACTTCCCACAGACACACTAGTGTACAGACACAGACATCTGCACAAATCCTCTCCTCTCTCAAACACACACACACACACACACACACACACACACACACACACACACACACACACACACACACACACACACACACACATTATCTAAGCCAAACACATATCCCTGGTGTAGGTCATAATGCAAGTGATGTGTGCTCTATCTTTAAGAAGCATATCAAGGCTTTGCGTGCACATATAAAATTCCAGACAAGTGCACTTTTTAAGAGCAGCCACAGTGATAGCATGCATGAACATAGTTGTTAGTTTGTATATAAGTTAAAGTCAGTAACCTTAAGTAATTATGTGTTTGTATAAAATAAAGCTGCTTAAACAGAATCCACGAAGACTCTTTTATTGGATCCAGAATGGGAGAGTAACATGGTGTCAGAACTGGGATAGAAGAGAATAAAATCCAGAGCCATGAGGTGCAGAGACAACAGTGAAGGTAAAACTGAGAGGAAAGAGCACAAACACAGCCAGAAAAGAATCAGAGGTAATGAGAAGTAACACAAATTGTTTACTCGATAGAAAAGACAAAAAGGGGCATTACAAGGGCATGAACTGCACTATTAAGCAAGTGGAAGGCATGAAAAGTTTGCTAACTAAAAGGAAATGTTTAAAATAAACGTATTTGATGGAGCGATTAACAGTAAAGGTAAATGAGCATGTTTAAAGATAAAACAAGCATGTCTAAAGCAAAATGAGTGTGTTTCAAGCAAAACTGGGCATGTTTAGAGTAAAATGAGTACACGAAAAGTACATCGAGCATGAAAAGGGCTTAAAAGAGCAAAATGAATATAATAAGGACAAAAAGGGCACATTAAGCAGAAATAAAGCAAGGTGACTGCATGTGTTTTGGCAAAGTGCTATGTTTTGGCATAACTACAACTTCGTATTGTATCAAGTGCATAACTAAAGTTATTCAAAGTATCTCAAAGTATCTAAAAGTGCTTACGGTGTGTGCTTAATACTGTGCATGTATTTGTAAAGTTTAGTGTGTGCAAAGTGCAACTATTTCATGAAATAGAGCCAAAGTATAGCCATTTCAAAAAGTTTCTTGTGCTGGGTGTGTCTATTTGCAAAATGCTGCCGTTACAGAGTGTTTCTTGCACTATAGAGAATTGCCTGGCAAGGTTCCACCATTTTGGGGACATTTCAGTGTGTTGTATGCAGTTATTTGCACAGTGAAATTACTTTGGAAAGTTATTGAGTTTAAGGCATGAGATGTCCAATTTATTTGCATTGTGCAGTTATTTGATATGTTTCTTTACACTGATAAGAGATGATTTCTTGCAAAAGACAGCACTACAAGAGTATTACAGTGCCTGAGAGTTATTCACTCACATTGTAAAGTTGTTTGAGATGTTTCTTAAAATGATGATAAATGACTTTAGCATTTTAGCCTTTCAAATAGTATTACAAGAGCATTACGTGCCCAAGAAGGTTATTTCGCAGAGTCCAGTTATTTAGTCGTACTACGAGTTGGACTATTAACATTATTTCAAAAAGCTAAAAAGGTATAAATTCAGAAGCACAAAGGTATTGGACAAAGTTCCAAATACTGCATAAGTTTCTTGCATATGTGCCTTTGTGCATGCTTGTGGTTATTTGCAAAACTCTTCACTGGTATGTGTTTATATGGCAGATGGATTTTGAAAGCCCCTACCACTTGTATTTGATCAGAATATTGCAGAAAATTGGAGAATATTTGAGCAAGAGTATGATATTTTTATACAAGCAGCTTATGCAGCTAGAGATGCATGTACCAGGGCATTCATTTTGCTAAACCTAGCTGGGTCAGAGGCCATAGAAACAGAGTGTTCATTTGTGTATGCACCTGCAGTATATGAGGAAGAAGGTGAAAACCGTCATATTGTTGTACAAGCTGAATCAAGGGAAGACCCTGAGTGTTTGAAGCACAAGTTCAGAGAAATGTGTAACCCTCAGACAAATATTACACTAGAGAGGAATTTGTTTTACATGAGATCAGAAACCAGGGGAAACATTTGCAGCTTATATAACTGACCTGAGAAGCAGAGCTAAGACGTGTCGGTTTGATGACTTAAAAGACGAGCTGATAAAGTACAGACTTGTGTGTGCTATTAACAGTGCTGCCATGAGAAAGATTTTACTTTGTGACAGGGATTTAATGTTGAGCAAAGTCATAGAGATTTGTGAAATCGAGGAGGTGACAGAAAAACACACAAGTATGCTTGCGAGTGGCTCTAGAGCAAATGTAGACAGCATGCAACATGTGGCAAGCAAAAGCAAGCCTAAGCACGTGGCAGCTACAGGGTTTCCAAGGAAGACGCACAACTTTCCAGCAAATATTAAAAAGGGAGCAAGTTCCAGCTCAGAACAATACAAGCATGAGTCAGCAAAACCCAAGTCTAACTTTGTAGCAATTGTGGTGCAGATCACTAGTCTAAAAGAGAGAAGTGCTTAGCATTTGGTCATCAGTGGTCATAAGTGTAAAAACTGTAACCACTTCCAAAAGTTTTGTAAATGGAGTAAGCCTCACACAGTTGTAAGGGAAGGTCACACAAAAAAACAAGTTGATCAAGTAGAGACACAACAGTCAGCCTTCTATGTGGATGGTGTATCTGTGCTTGATGAAAGTTGATGCAGTGAATTTATTAGCAAGGAGTGAAGTATTTTGTACTGTCTGAATTAACGGAAAATCCACACAGCTTAAAGTAGACACTGGTTCAAAGTATAATGTTATATCAGCAGACACATTTGCTAAAGTGAGAACTAACGAACAACTCAGTCTAGCCAGTAGTGTGAGACTTGTTGCTTATGGAGGTGAAGAAATTCAAACCGAAGGTTCAGTGATGCTTTCATGTTATTTAACCAAGAACTATTACAACTTGTTATTCTACATAGTGGGAAGACCATTGCAATTTTTACTGGGTCTCAAAGATAGCCTGAGGATGACTCTACTTTCTTTTGCTAAAGAAGTTCATCATGTAAGTGCCTTTCCAAGTTCTAATTTTTCAGAAGCCATTTTCTCAGAATACACTGATGCTTTCGATGACAAGCTGGACAAACTTCCAGTTGTGTATTCCATGAAGTTAGATCCAGAGGTCACTTCAGTACTCAGACCAGCAAAAAGAGTTCCAATTGCTATGCAGGATAAAGTTAAAGCTCAGATGGATAAAATGGTGCAGCAAGGTGTGATTTGTCCAGTCACAGAACAAACTGAATGGGTATTGTCCATGGTAGCCGCTCACAAAAAAAGGCTCAGATGAAATCAGAATATGCATTGACCCAAGAGATCTGAACAAAGTATTGAAGAGACCATATCATCTGATGCACACAGTCAAAGAAGTTGCAGCTCTAATACCGAATGCCACTGTTTTCTCTGTCTTGGATGCAAAGAGTTCATTTTGGCAAGTGATGCTTGATCGCAAATCTTCATTTCTAACTACTTTTGGTACTCTGTGGTAGATACAGATTCCTAAGGATGCCATTTGGAATAAATTCTGCAAGTGAAGTCTTTCAGCATGCAATGGAGCAATTTTTTTCATGTTATCCTTGTGCCATAATAGTAGATGATTCATTGGATGGAGGCAATGGCGAAGCAGAGTATGACAGAAACCTAAAGAAAGTTCTAGATAGAGCACGTGAGATAAACATGAAGCTCAATTCTCTGAAGTGTAAATTCAGACTTCCAGAAGTTAGCTACGTTGGTGATTTGTTTACAAGTACAGGCTTGAGACCAGACCTAACCAAGCAAACTGCTATTCTTGAAATGTCAGCACCAGATAATGCACACGCTCTACAATGTTTTCTAGGCATGGTCAACTATTTAGGCAAGTTTATACCAGACTTCAGTAAGTTGACAGGACTTTTAAGAGAGCTAACATGCAAAAATGTTGCAAGGCCATGGTTGAAACACCACCAGAAGGCATTTGAAGACCTTAAGCAGAAAATTGCCACTCCACCTATATTAAGATACTATGACGTGATCAAACCAGTTAATCTTTCCTGTGATGCTTCAAAATATGGTTTTGGTGCAGTCATACTTCAAGAGGGTAGACTGGTAGCCTACGCATCTAGAACACTTACCCAAACTGAGATGCAGTATGCTCAAATTGAGAAAGAGCTTTTGGCAATAGTATTTGCATGTTCAAAGTTTCATGATTATATTTATGGTCAAGCTATTCAGAGTGAAGCTGACCACCAACCTAGTTACTATTCTAAAGAAGCCTATGCATTCTGCTTCAGTGAGATTACAGAGAATGATGCTCATATTACAAAAGTACAATTTCAAAGTGGCCTACACAAAAGGCAACTTGCTTTATCTGGCTGATACCTTATCCAGATTGCCCAGAAATACCACAGAACAGCTTGACACAGAGAATTCTAACTTTGATGTGATGTCAGTGCATAATTTTTCCACCACTAGACTTGATGAGTTAAGAGATCACACTCAGACTAATCCAATTTTACAGAAGCTTAATCACTACATTAATGTTGGATGGCCGTCAAAGCAATCTAGTATACCACCTTAAGTACAAACCTACTTTCCTTATAGAGATGAATTGTTGATGGAAGATGGCATTATTTTAAAGGTCCTAAAATTGTTGTTCCTGCTTCCTTACAAGAATATATCTAGATTTTGCATTGTGGTCACCCATGATCCACATCCACTAATAGAAGAGCCAGAGAATTAGTGTTTTGGCCTTCCTTACCAAAAGACATTGATAAAGTACTTTCTCTTTGTTCAGTATGCCATAGTACTAGACCGCATTTGCAAAGAGAACCACTTCAGCTGAACCCAGTTCCTGAACTACTTTGGTCAGTCATTGCAACTGATATCTTTGAGCTGAACAATTAACATTATTTGGTTTTGGCAAACTCTTATTCAAATTGGTTGAGATTGATCTACTACCTAACCTAACCTCCACTGCTGTTATTACTAAATTTAAATGTCATTTCTCAGTTCATGGTAGTCCACACAAAGTTCTTTTTGACAATGGTACTCAATTTACTTGCCAGTTGTTTCAGAAATTTGCAAAAGAATGAGACTTTCTGCATGTCACTAGTAATCCTGAATATCCTCAGGCCAATGATCTAGCTGAACATGCAGAACAGAATGCAAAGCAAATACTTTAAAGGTCAAAGCGTGACAATACCAATGTGTTCTTGAATTTACTTAATCTCAGAAATGTACCCTGTGATGAAATTCTTGGCTCACCTGCTCAGAGACTACTTTCCAGGCAAACTAGAACTACACTACCCATTAATTCCAGTCTGTTGAAGCCTAAACCTAAGAACAATAAAACCATCAAGGCTCAGTTGTTTAAGAAGTGTAATATTCAGAAATCTAGTTATGACTGATCAAGCAGATTACTTCGTCCGTTGAGGGACAGAGAGACAGTAAGAATCCAGACAACGAAAGGTTTTGATAGATAGGACAGATTACAGGCATTTGTGCCAAATCAAGATCTTACCTGGTAGACTCCGAAGGTGTGGAATATAGGAAGAATTGTAGACATCTTCTACCTGTACTAGAATCACCACCACCATCACAACAGTGTTTTTGTGATGCAGACGTTAAATCTAAGAGTGAATCAGACACTGTTCCCATACCAGAATGTGTTCAAAATTCTGATTCCATTCCAGAAAATGATCAGAACATTCCAGAGGTCAACCATTTTGCAGAGACACTTCCAGTTGTTAAATCTCTTTTACCGTTTTATATCACACAATATGGATGAGTATCAAAGCCTAGTGTGAAATACACAGCAACGTGGACTTGATTGTTTGTATCTGTGCATTTAGCATTGTATAATGCACAACAAAGAATTACCTGTGATTTCTGCATGCCAATAGACTCATAGCATCATATGATCTATTTCTGAAAGAGGGAGCATATAAATCGGAGTGCAAGTGATGTGCTCTATATCTTTAAGAACTGCGTCAAGATTTTACGCACACATATAAAATCCAAGACAGATGAACTCTGTGGGGCCATTTTGTAAGAGCAGCCACAGTGATAGCATGCATGAACATAGTTGTTAGTTTGTATACAAGTTAAAATCAGTAACCTTAAGTAATTATGTGTTTGTATAAAATAAAGCTGCTTAAACAGAACCCACCAAGACTCTTCTATTGTCATAAGTGCCTGTTCATTTCCTGTCACAAGGTGAAAATCATTCATGGCACAGCCATCATTTTGGCATCCTTCAGTGTATATTCCACTTTCTGGCCTGATCCCTTGCACCCACGGCTGATGTGGGGGCTTGCTTCCCCTTCCACTGTGACTATGTACATTCCCACCCATGCCCTAAGAAGGGTGCCACACTGACTTATTTTGCCTCAGCCAGGCACAGATCCCTGGCCTATAGTGCTACATGTCATATAAGTCTCTTTCACTATGTCTTTCGTTAGTAAGTGCCAGCATTGTAGGAGGCTGGACTGCCTCTTTCCCCTTTCTCCCTTACTCCTTCAGGATAGAAGAGCTGATGTGAGAAGTCAGTTTCTGCATCTCCACCAGAGATCAGTTCTGCCCACTCTGCTTGTCTCTCTCTCTCTCTCTTTTTCTCTCACCAGGGGTGACAATCATCTGAGGTTCTTAATCACCTCCACCATGGACAGTTGCTCCTTCTACCAGCAATCCATTTTTTGCAGGAGTGTACAATGGCCTCATATTTGGTGGTGCTGGTTTTCATTTCATCTGCTTTATGCACATCAGCATACCTCTCAAGTTTCCCTGATTTTGCAGAATGTTTCTGGTTTTCTCTGATATTCTTATTTTGTCTCTTTTTTTATTTTCTGGTAAATCTCTCAGGATTATAGTCAGTCAATAATACCAGTCATTAGATTTTCACACGTATTATTCTTTAGAAAATGCATGCTGATGCAAAGCCCACTTTTCTATTAATTTTGTAAGTGAATTAGAATAATATTTAAACATTGTCCCCAATTTTAAACCTTCACCCCCCCCATTATGTTTGGCTTTGTTCCGACTGTAAAGCAATGTAGTTGACAGCTATGTCCAGAAGTGAATTGACTGCAAGTCAGAAATCTTGCTTAGTGGAAGCCAAAAGGACAGCCTCATCTGCAAACAACATGGATGCCACCTCTCAGTCCCTAAACTAAAGAACCTCCCAATTTTGTTTGTTTTGATACTTTGTGCAGGAAAATCACAAGCAGGCATGATGAGAAGAAGTACCCATCCTGAACAGTGACATCAATGTGAAATTAATTTTAGTTAATTCCAAGAATGCAGGCATACCAGTTCAAAGGGACAAGTGACACTGCCTTGGTACCTTATGTAAAACAACTGTAGATTGGTTTAGCAGACCAGACTCTCATGTGTTTACACAAATGTAGAAAGAAAAAGAGTGAAGGTTGTACTGCTGTGTCATGGCCTTGACCGAACCTCTTAAGTCCAAGATTTGTCTATCAACTGGAGTCACATCTCTAGCACTCTGATGAAGGCTTTTTCTGAGGAGTAAGGAGTGCGATGTTCTTGTGGTTAAAATCTGAACTCTCATTCACTGCCATAATGAAGGAGACCTCTGGACCACCATCCTAATTTGTTATTTTTTATACTGATCTTATTTTCCATGTAACATTAAACTGTAAGATTGGTATTCCTAACTTCTCCAGTGCAATCACTTTCTATGCCTGAATGTCATACACAATGCTATAGAAATCACTAGCTGCCATAGAGACTTCATCTACAGTTATAAACTCAAACACACCAGAAATGTCCAGCAATGCGTCCTGATATTTTTTTGCCTTGAAAGTGTTTGTATTGTTGTATCTGCTTTAATTCTTGAAAAAAAAAATCCTATCTCTCTACTCCTTTCCCATCTTTCTATAACCAGTACTGTCTGGTTTTCAGATTTTGCTGAATTCTGAGCTGTTTTGTATTTTCTGTGTTGCTCAGACCTTGCTAAGATAGAAGGAAGCTCCTGTGTTCATCAGTGAGAGTGGGGAGCTTTGAGCAGCCTATCTGTCACTGGAGGAGTGATATCATCTCAGAATCTGTAGTTTTATTGACCATTTTGGGCTATTTTTATCCCTTTCATCTTTCTGTTTAAAAACTCGTGTTTGCCCAGTTTTTGCACTTGTATTACCTTAGCAAGATCCTACCTGGGCATCCTGCTGAGTTCTACAGCAGCAGAGAGAGAGGAAAGGGAGACTTTGACTGGATTAAGTACCTCTGTTATGCTTTTTATTGCTTATTTTCACTAACAGCACTATTCCGAGCATTTCTTATTACCTTTGCAACTTATTGGAACTGTTTTTTTAATTCTGATACTCTTCGCACTTTAACTGATTGATTTTTAAATGTTTTCAACTGTTTAACTGTTGTGGGCCACACACTCAAGTGCAATAGCCATTTTTCTGCCTTGAAAGTGTTTGTATTACTGTATCTGCTTTAATTCTTGAAAAAGAACAAAAAAAAAAAAATAAAAAAAAAATCCTATCTACTCCTTTCCTGCCTTTCTATAACCAGTGGTGTCCGGTTTTCAGATTTTGCTGAATTCTGGGCTGTTTTGTAGTTTCTGTATTGCCCAGACCTTACTAAGATAGAAGGAAGCTTCTCAGTTCATCAGTAAGAGTGGTGAGCTTTGAGCAGCCTATCTGTTGCTGGAATAGTGGTTTCAGCTCAGAATCTGTAGTTTTATTGGCCATTTTGGAATATTTCTATCCCTTTCATCTTTCTGTTTAAAAACCTGTGTTTGTGCATTTTTTGTGCTTGTATTTCCTCAGCAAGATCCTACCTGGGTATCCTGCAGAGTTCTACAGCAGCAGAGAGAGAAAAGGGAGAATTTGAGAGGATTAAGTACCTCTGTTTTGCTTTTTATTGCTTATTTTCGCTAACTGCACTATTCTAGGAAATTTTTTATTAACTTTACAACTTATTCGAACTGTTTTTAAAATGATGTTACTGTTTGCACTTTGATCGATATTTAAGTGTTTTCAGCTGTTTAACTGTTGTGGGCTACACACTCAAGTGCGATAGACATTTTCTGCCTTGAAAGTGTTTATATTGCTGTATTTGCTTTAATTCTGAAAAAAAGCAAAAAAAAAAAAATACAAAAAAAATCCTATCTCTCTACTCATTTCCCACCTTTATATAACCAGTAGTGTCCAGTTTTCAGATTTTTCTGAATTCTGGGAATTTTGTAGTTTTTGTGTTGCCCAGACCTTACTAAGATAGAAGGAAGCTCCCCCTGTTCATCAGTGAGAGTGATGAGCTTTGAGCAGCCTATCTGTCACTGGAAGAGTTGTTTCAGCTCAGAATCTGTAGTTTTATTGGTCATTTTGGGCTATTTCTATCCCTTTCATCTTTCTGTTTAAAAACCCATGTTTGCACGGTTTTGTGCATCGCGCTGCATCATTTAACTAGAGTTAAACTATTCCCGGTGCCAGAAAGTCTGGTCTTCAAATTTTCCCTTAGAACTAGCCAGCCTTCAAGTTTTAACACTCTAAACTGTCTTCTTTGCACTCAGCACTTGTTCAAAACTCGTTGCAAGCACTAAATAATCTACATAATACTGCAGCACTCAACTTTCCTCACTTGTCAAGAGGAAACAGATTTTAGTACTTAAAATATAAGCACATATCCAGGCATGTCTAAGGGTCAGCTCCTGGTGTTTTCCGCTGTCTACCTGATAAGTCTGGGTATCTTGGGGCAATGTAGCAATTGCCTCATGTGCACTGACAACCCTCTCCTCCTACCACCCAACACCACAACCTGTGAGAGATGCACTTATATAGCCAAACTAAAGGGTCTATATCAGAATATCGAAGTATTAAAATTATGAATGTTCTGATATCGAACACTATTCAGCGAATGCTAAGGATAGCAAAGCTGCAGAACAGTGAATTCTTTCCTCGGGAAAGAATTTGGTTGGCCGTTTCTGTGGCTTCGCTATTCTTAGTGCTGTGATGGAAAGTTACAGGTTGGGTTCAGGTAAGTGTGCAATTCTTTGTACGTTAGGGTTAGGGGGGGGTTAAGTGAGTTAGGGCGCGGGTTAGGCGTGTATGCGATAGTGACAGACTTTAGGGTTAGGGTTTGGGTTAAGGTAAGTGGGTAGATAGTAGTGTATGTTTAGTTTAGGGTATTGTTAGATGTAGGAATTTAAGTTTATGTGTGTGGTTGCTGTTTGTTTGATGTTCTTGTGTTGTGTGTATGTGTTTTGGAGCAGCGAAGATTTTCCATGGGAAAAAAGTCGCTGTTCTGATTGTTCGATATTTTCATGTTTAGATGTTTTGGGGGTGATGAAATAGCATTCACTATTTTCATCTTTCGATAACGTGATATAAACACAAACTGGGAACCAAGATCTCTCCAGCCATGACTGGACTAGTCAGTCAAGCGGAGAAGGTAAACACCTGCATCACACCACACTCAGCAAATAGCCCATCAAAACCTACACCACCTAAACCCACACATAGTAACACAAAACGCACACCTACATTTACATAGGCTCTCAACAAAAATCTGCACAAACAACAGAGACCTCCAAAACTGAATTGCAAGCAAACACCACCCCCCAACTCCACCCAAATGACACATAGCCCAGAAAATTAGTGTGACACTCATCCTCAGCCCATAAGGCAAAACAACATACCCAACATACTAGTCATAGGTGACTCTGTAGTCAGGCACACTGATGTCCCACTCACCAGGTTAAGCAAGGTGAAAATTACTGTCAGCTGCCTGTTGGGTGCCAGGATCTTCTGCATAATGCATGCACTCAGGTCACTCCATAACAAGTACAAATATGACTCTGTCATTGTCCATGTTGGTGTGAATGATCTGAGACATACCTCCCTGGACTACATGAAAAGAGACATGGAGGAGTTCTCGAATCATGTAGCCCAGGCAGGTATGACCCTAGCACTGAGTAGCATTCTGCCATCACCCAGAATGATACCACAGTACAAGGACAAAATGATTGATTTCAACAATTGGCTAAGCTTCTGGTGTCATTCTAAGGGGATCCAGTATCTGTCTGCTTGGGATGACATGCTTGACAGACCACAATGCTTTGCCTGCACCTGTTGCCCCTGGGATTCCAGATACTGGCTAAGGCTCTTGCCACCCCAATAGTGCCTTTTTTAGGCAAGGCTCAAATGACAAACTCACCACCATAGCAGGTACAAGCAAGCAAAATCTGAGGGTAATGCTACTCAATGCTAGAAGTCTAAACCTCAAAATGCACTCACTCGAGGCACTCCTTAAGATAGAGAACATTGACATCTGTGCAATGACAGAGACCTGGTTCAAGTCTCCAGACAGCACCCCTGCATTGCCAGGCTAAAATTCATACCACATCTTTTGGCCACCTAACCTGGACCGAAACACTAAAGGAGGAAGCGTGTCCATATTCATTAAGGATATCCACACCTACAGGCTAGTTGCTCAACATAATGCATCTGAAATTATTCAAGCGCAACTAACACTGGGCAAGACTGCAATCCAGGTTGTAGCTTGTTACAGATCCCCTGCCATTCCCCAGGATACCATAATAATGGGAGATTTCAACTATTCCACCATCAAATAGGAAAACTACTCATGCACTAATTCATTTGCTCAACTTTTTCTGGAATTCATAAATTCCAGCACCCTGGATCAGCTTGTCCATACCCAACCAGGGACAGCAATATCCTGGACCTGGTCATTACCAGTATGGGTTACTGATGCTCTACGCCAGTGGTCAACTCCTCGCTGGTCAGATCCAACCACAAGCTAATCACCCTAGACATCCATATCCCGCCGCCACCCCCCATTAAGGCCACCACCGTAAATAAATTCTCCAAAGCCAACTTCATGCTTCTTAAGACAGAAGTGGCAAACTTCACAACACCCATTCAGGTGGGAATCCTATACAAATGCACTGTATAAGCACATACATGAGAGCATGGATCATGCCACCCCCAACAGAACCAAGATTCTACCCTCCAAAAAAAGGAAGTAAATCTGGTCATCCCCTGCCATAAACAAACTCTACAACAGAAGGAAGAAGCTGTTGCAAAAAAGAGTAAAATCCCATGATTGCAGGAACTTCCTGGTCAGCCTCAGCAAGAAGCTGAGATCCCTCATAAAATCCTCCAAAGCTAGTTATGAAAATAAAATCACCACTGATTCTAAAGACCAACATAAAGCATTCTACAGCTATGTCAAGAATCTCAATGACAACACTCAGATCTGTTCTGAGCTACAGCGCAATGGCACTAGATATACAGAACCAACTTATATTGCCAACATCCTGGCTGATAGACTCAGTGCAAACTTTACCCCCCACCCCCCAAAGGGCCCATCTCTATACCAGAAGAATGCAAAGCCCATGCAGTCATGGATGCACAAGTAAAGACTGCACTCTCCAAAGCCAAGAACACAGCATCCATCGGACCAGACAGTATCCCAGGCTGTGTCCTGCATGAAGTACATAATGAACTGGCACCCGACCTAAGTATCATGTTCAATCATAGCCTCACTTCAGGCTTTGTGCCTATTGAATGGCGCACAGCGCACAGCGATGGTTATCCCACTTCACAAAGGGGGTGCCACCACGGACCCCGGGAACTACCACCCCGTTAGCCTGACTAGCCTGGTTTGCAAGGCCATGGAATGCATCATCATGGAGCTTATAAACAAAGACATAGGTAACCTCCAAACTCTGGACCCCACTCAGTTTGGGTTTATAAAAGGTAGATCATGTCTCCTAAACCCGACTGACTTCTTTGAAGCAGTCACCAGAGCCGTGGATGAGGGTAAGGTGGTGCACACAGCCTATCTTGCCCTTGCCAAGGCTTTTGACACCATCCCCCACTCTGGAATTATAGATAAACTCACTAGACTGGGCATAAATCCCTATGTCACAAGATGGGTGGCCAACTGGCTCACTGACAGAACCCACACAGTGAAAGTAGCCTACTCCAAATCTGACTTCAGACCAGTGACAAATGGAGTACCACAGGGTTCAGTCCCGGGTCCCCTCCTGTTTGGAATTCACTTCTCAAAAGGTCAAAACTAATACAGCAGGTCTTTGGCTAATGACATTCACAGACAACTGAAAACTAGGAGCCATAATAGGATCGCCTAATGATGTAGGCATTCTACAAAGGGGCCTCACTGAAACTGATGCTTGGTGTCAAAGTCATGGCCTCAAGCTCAATGCCAAGAAGTGCATTGTCAACCCCTTTGGGAAAAACACTGTGCCCATGAACTACCACATAGCCGTTAGCCTACTAAACACAGAAAGTGTGATAAGAGACCTTGGGACACAGGTAGACAGTAGCCTCTCCTTTGATAATCACATTGCCACAGTAGTCAGGAAATCCTTCTATGTGGCACACCTCACCACAAAGGGTTCTTCTCCAGAAAAAAGAAGCCATTGTTCCTCTCTACTCATCCCTTATCAGACCCATTATAGAGTACAATGCCCCATTTGACATGTACCTGGCAAGACACCTACAACAGCTAGAAAAGCCACAAAAGTACCTCACTAAGAGGATTACTGCCCTCAAGCATATACCATATGCAGACCATCTCAAAAAACTCCAGCTTTACTCTGTCGCATATCCCCTACTCAGAGGCGACCTGTGCCTAACATACAAAGCCATGTCAAACCCAGATCTGTTGGACATGCTACACTTAAAGAAATCCCAATCTCTCCAAGTCACACACTCCAGGCACCTAAACATTGTCACCACAATAAACAGAACATGCTGGAGGGATAGATTCCTGTCCCAGAGACTTCCCATGCTCTCGAACAAACTACCCATTCATGTCAAACAAAGCTCCTCATTGGCTCTCTTTAAGAAAAATCTTGACAATTGGATGGGAAATAGGAAATTCACACTGGGGAAAACTTCTGTGGTTCTGCTCAACAGGGGCACAGGAAAATAAATTCTTAGGTGGGGAAAGCCAGGGAACTTTTCTGGCTAGGCTTATATATGCCCTAGTACCGACCTATGAACCTATGAACATATAAGACAGCATGACCAAAGAGTTCCTCAAAATATCAACTTCCCAACTATATTCCCAACTATGCATGGTGTCAAAGCCATGGTCTCAAGCTAAATGCAAAAAATGCGTAGTAATCCCCTTTGGAAAAAACAGAGTACTCCCAAACTACAACATAGGAGGTAATCCCCTGAAATCTGAAGAAGAAATAAGGGATCTAGGGACTCAAGTAGATAGTCAGCTTTCCTTTGATAACCATGTTGCCAAAGTGGTTAGAAAATCCTTCTATGTGACCCATCTGATCACAAAAGGGTTTGCATCAAGATCTAAGGATGTAATGGTGCCCCTCTACTCTTCCCTCATCAGACCCATTATTGAGTACAATGCACCAATTGGAATGTACCTGACTAGACATCTCCAGCAGCTGGAGAGACCACAAAGGTACCTTACCAAGAGGATGACTGGCCTCAAACAGTCGCCCTATGCAACACGATTGAAAAAGCTAAGACTGTTCTCTGTTGCATACCGCTTTCTCAGAGGCCATCTCTGTCTAACGTACAGAGCCATGTCCAACCCAGAATTGTTGAACATGCTCCATCTTAGCAAAACCAAATCTACTCGAGCTACACGCTCTAGGGATATAAACCTCAACACAACAATGAATAGAACATGCTGGAGGGATAGATTCCCTTTGCAGAGACTTCCCTTACTATGGAACAGGGTCCCAATCTGCATAAGACAGAGCCCCTCACTATCACTCTTCAAGAGGAACCTTGATGAGTGGATGGGTAACAGAAAGATCACACCAGGGAATCACACCAACAGCACTACTAGATAGGGGCCAAGGGTACTTGCTGCTAGTACAAGGGTCTAGGGAACTACTAAAGGGCGGTGAATACTGCACAATGTGGCTGGGCTAATATATGCTTTCGGGAAGATAGCCCAGTACCAACCTATGAACCTATGAATCTATATCCTCATTAATGTTTCACCTTGCTCTCCTGAGGCAGTGAAAGCTTTTTTCCAGAATATTTTTGGAGTCATCAATTAATCTCCCTTATTGACTTGTCCAAACTCCACCCACGCCAAAGTAGCCACTGTCTCTACGTCTTTTCTTTGTCTTTCAGTGCACCCCATCTGAATCAGGATAATGCTCTGGGATCATTACATGGAAGGCTACCTTCCTCAGCTTGCAGGCTTCCCTCACTGCTGGTGTCTGCCACCAGGTCTTAGGTCAAAACCATGAAAGACAGTGGTTACTCACTGGCCACAGCTCCTTGCTGCCACCTCAACAGCTGAGGTCTTGGGGTGGGATTAATGGGCCAACAGCAGTTTACTATCCTAGGGGAATGAGTCAGTACAAATCCCACTGTATGATTGACAGCTGTGGGTCAGACCTCAGATACAGGGACATGAGCCTGACACTGCTGTCTAGTGATGTATGCACAGTGAGTATACTGAAACACACACTTACGCATGACCCTTGAGTAGCAGGCATGACACCACACCAATTGGCCAACAATGAGTGCAGTGAGAAAGAGAAGAAAATAACCTGACTGTAGGAACCATGTTACCTTCGACTGTCATCATTTGTACTAGGTTTTGTCAAATACAGAGAAAGTGGAGTATTAGTGCATCAGTGAGGATAGCTGCTTTATGGACTGTATGCGACTGGAGGTCCAAAACATAACGTAAAAGGCTTACATCTTGAATATGATCCATTAAGGCTCATTCAGAACACAGACAAAGTTTTTTTGGAGGCAGGCTCTGAATCCATCTCACACATACAAAACATGCAAAAAAATGTTTAAAAGAAAAAAATATTTACTGCTGTAAAAATATTCCGATTGTGCTGCTCTTGTTTCTTTCTTGAAAACTGATGGAATACGTAGACTGTAGGGGCTACAAGTTAGCTGATAACCAAGCAGTGTATTTACAACAGTTTGTAACGGCACACGGGAAGACAGTTTTTGAACTGATGGCAGAAAGAAGAAGTTTTGTATTTCAGATACGAGTCTTGTTTATTAGCAAATACATTTGGATGTTCAGTCAAGAAATATGTAAACAAAACTAGTCTTAACGAATATTTATATATAATGAGTCACCCTCTGGAGTGTCATCTCCATCTGTTAAATTACATAGGTGTGTCACATATTGCAATTTATTTGTTTTATATAAAGGGTTCTGTGACATTTATAGATATGTTGAGCATTCTAAAAGGTACCAGTCTGCATTTTAAAAATAATAAATGTGTATATTTTGGATGATGTACAATAGGAAGGGCATGATACAGGAATGTAATTAGCATCCTGCAAGATATTTGCTGCTGGGAGGGCTCTAGCTCATACAAATGTTACTCAGTCCAAAGCATATTTGGGTTTGCTGAATCATTTTAAAACAACATTAAATACTGGAACATTTTTAACACGTTTGCATCATCTATTATTTAAATATGTATGACAGAAATCTGAAAAAAGATCTGGAATTTGCAGTTCTAAACTAAAACTGTGCTATAACCTGGTGAAATAAATGTGTTATTCAGCTGATAAAACAGATTATGCTTTACTATGATGCCTCACATTATGACTCAGGAACCCTTTTAATTTTATGTCTTACACCCTAATGTCTTGTCAGCAGTGTACTCACTGAGAGACTAGAAAGGTTTAACAGTAAATTTTACAATCCAAAGATTTTACAGATATTTTTGCATGGCTCTATTTTACTACGTCTACAAATATAAACTGATGATTACCTCATTTAAAAGACACCTGCTGCACAAATAGATCCACTACACTGTTTGAAAGTAGCACACCATATGAGTATGAACTTGTTTACAGACCACCAAAGTATCATGTTGCTGCTGATGTGCTTTATAGATTATATATCTGGGGAAAACCAGATAAACATGGATATACATGGGGTAAGTGCTGATGTTCAGACAATGCCTGTGGTTCATACCTCTCAACCTTCTAGTGCAAGAAATCTGGGCAAAGCATGATGAAATGGGGGGACAAAGGCTCCAGAATAGGGACAGATTTTAAATATTGCTCTTAGAAACTTAGAAAGTTGCTAGAATAACAGGGTTTGTGTTAACATTCATTTTCTGAAGGATTGGAAGTTTAAAACTCAAATGTATGTCATTGTTTGGTGACTTCAGTCCTCAGAGCATCCCAGTGATTTGCCAGAAAACCACACATTTTTGAGGAACACGCCAAAAATATGAGGCAAAAATCTGAACATTCTGGGAAAATCTGGACAGTTGAGAGGTATGCATAGGTTATGCGGATTAAAATACATTGGCCTGATAAAATGTCAGTTTGACTCAGCTGTAAGTCTATGTCTTTCTTTAAGTCTGCCCTATAGTATTGTAAAGAATTTCAAACCATGCTACTGCAGAATGCTAGCCTTAAATGTTAGATATGCTTATATGCCATAAAGCTGTAGAGTGAATGTCACTCCGCAAAGTCATTCAATAATACTGAAAATATTGTATCACTCTCATCCTGAAATATCTGAATAAAAGGCTTAACTAAATCATATGTATGGCGGATTGGCATGGATCCAGATGTAGAAAAGAAGTAAAGGATTTCTGATGAATGTGACGTAAAAGGAATACATTTTCACACCCTTGAAAATGACCCAAGAAGCCATGACCTGGACTACATAATGCCTATGCTGGTCCATTTCTTAGAAAAAAAAAGTTTCCTGTGTTGATGCCTGCTTATTCAAAGTGTATGAATGTATATGCCATGAATTCTGCTGGCTTACATGCAACTAGTGAAAAAGTGATGTTTTGGCACATGTTGTTCCAGAAATGGTAGTGTCCGATGATTGATATTTTTTAGTAGCAAACTTCATGAAGAAAAATAAACTTTGTCATGTAACTACTGTTTCTTCAAATGGCCCAGCTATGAGGATGGTACAAATTCTGAAGGAAAAGATGAAGAACATGAAAGGTGTAACTGGAGAAACAAATATGCCTTTTTCAGCTGCAGAATTGCTCTTTTGATGAAAACATTTGTTTCTGCAAAATGCTTAAAATAATGAAGCTTGAGGTGCACTTTTGGCTTGATTCTGCCAAATTTAAAAGTCAAAATGCAGAGAAAACCAAGATCAGAAAAATAATAAAAAAAAAACATAGGAAGTTGAGAACTTCCACACCTTGAGACATGGAAGTCTGTGTCTATGTGCTGAAGAGCAGGGGCTGATGACTTGGAAACAATTGAATAGGTGGAGCTAACTGGTATGGTGTGGGGTTATATTATGGCAGGTCAATGACTGTTTAATTGTGATCATTCAACAACTAGGTCAGTCATTTTCATCCACAGGCTACATCAGTACCCACTCACCATACCCACTTTATTGCCTGTATAAACCTCAGATATCTCATTTCTGTCAAACACAAATATAATAATACTGGCCATTGTGCTGTATTACAGCTTGTTTAATTCAACAGAACACTAGCCCTGCCAAGCCAAATAAACAACTGCTTCTCTGTGATCAAATGTCACTACATGCTGTTTCACTTTTGATACAAGCTGTCTCAGGTATCAGTTATTTGATGCAATCTCAGGTAGTGGTAATGGCTGCCCATTGGTTCATTTAGCAGCTCAAACAGTTCCCACTTACATGCTGTTTTTACATCCCAAATGTCTGGAGTACTGTAGTAATACATAACTGCTTTATTTTATATGGGTGAGTGTACCAAAATATTGGGCTTTGCTCTGTAAACTGATTGTTTTTTTCTGACTGAAATTGGAATGGAGGTGTGAGTCTCAACAATGAGAAAGTCAACAGGTTTTTATGAAAAAAAATGCAAATAGAAAGTAGTTTCTTCATTTGGAGGGCTGCAGTCCAGCAGCCTACTACAACAAGGAGCCCCTGCTAGGGGTGGACAAACTTGGATGACTGCATGGCCCATGGTGCAGAACATCAACTGAGAATACAACTGCTGTGGTAACACATTCCATTATGGCACAAGTTATCTGGCCATAGAGTCAAATAAACCCATTGCATGTCTAAACTATTACAGATATCTCCTGATTTCCAAAACATAAAACAAAATGTGCCATAAATGGCTCTCAGAACTATACCAGCCAACTTACAGTGCCACTGCTATATTTGCTCACCATGGGCCAAAAAGCTAATACACAACCTCAAACTCTGTAAAAGTAAGACTTGCAGTTAAGTGAGCAACCAAATACTATAGATTACCTGTACCATACTAAGAAACAGAGTGTCTTATGGGACACTACTAAAAGAGGCAGGCAAGTAATGCAGATTTACCCTGTAAGGTTACAAATGAAAAATGTGATGATGGGGTGGTAATCTGCAGACTTACAAACTTTAATGGGTGGGGGGGGGGGGTTCAAAATGTTAAATAATCAAAGCAACACATTATAATAAAATAGCATACATATAGATGTAGATATTTAGCTGCTATTACTAGTCAGTCCACACAAATGTTGATGGGCTTAATGTCAACACACTTATGTTGGCAAAAACACATCAACATACTACTGCGCATGCTCTGCTGCTAATCCTTGAACCATTTGTAAAGTGTTTTTGCAGGGGGGACAAGACCCCCTGTACCCTCATACAGCCTGCTAATTATGCATTCTAACTCCGAGATTGCAGAATCCCTGAGGAAAGGGCTTATCTTGGTACCGCAGGGACTGTCAATCTCATACCTCTGTCGGCCATCTGTATATCTCATACCTCTGTCGGCCATCTGTATATGTCAACCGAAGCACAGATCTTAGTGTACAACCCATACACAGACACACAGACACACACACATGTGTGTGCGTGCACGCACGCGTGTGTGTGTCTATATATATATATATATATATATATATATATATATATATATATATATATATATATATATATAAATGCAAAAGCTATGTTATAAGGAATTAGATCAAATGGATGTAAGACGAATAAGTCAATGAAGTGGGACTTTACCTTGCAATAATTGTAGGTTTTGCAAATTTATACATAAAAATAACACACTTGTACATACAGTTACAAAACATACCTATAAAAGTTGTGCCTACTCAGACTGTAATTCTATGAATTTTGTATACATTGCCTTATGTAATTTCTGCCTAGTTTTCTATATTGATAAAACTAACAGGAAATTAAAAGAAAGAATTTGTGAGCATCTATCTGAAATACAGAGAAAGTTGGATAGCAGAGCCCTTTATACGCATATAAGTGATTCTGATGATACATATTCCTTTAAGTTTATGGTGTTACAATATATTCCCTCTAATTTTAGAGGAGGTGATATAGTGAACAAAACTGAGTGTGTGGAATACCACTGGATAAATGAATTTAAGGCAGATAAAAGTCCTGGATTAAATGTTGCAAACAATGTTAAACCCATTTTCAACATGAGACATTTTAGATATGTAGCTTTAATTATGTGTTTGATAGATTAATTGCTTCACAATTACTGCAAGTATTTAAATGAAGAGCTTTAGCACTGATGTTTTTTACAACTTGAAAATGCATTTGCGAAAGCCTGCTGGCTTGTTGTCTTCTACAAAAGTGTTCTGTGTGGTTCCTTGAGCTGCTTTTTATTTTCTAAATTATACATTCTAACTCTGAGATAACAGAATTCCAAGGGAACAGTTGCTGTTATGGCAATCAAAGTTCGTGAAGGGCATTAGATCATAAACTTTTGACCTATAAATCTATAACCCATACCTACTCCTGATTTACTAGAAGCTAGACCTTTTTAAAATTATTATGTTTGTCTTTTGGTCTCATACCTAGATGTTCATTTCATGAATATCATCCATCTACTTACAAAAATAACTTCTTTGCATTATCAAAACTTAGGCGGATGAGATTACAATTGATCAAGTTAAGCTCCCCCTTTCCATATTGCATTTTTCCATAGGAAATCAAAGACAGTGCAGTTTCTAAGTGTATGCTGATAATGATTCCTTTGTTTTGTGAGAATTTCTGTTTTTTCATGTTTGTGTGACTATGGAATTGATATACATAATTTTAGAAAATCAGGGAGGGTTACTTCCTACATGGTGGGTGTAGAGGTGCTTGCCTCCTTAGACAAAATGCTCTTTTATAAAGAATTTTTTTATGAATTTAACATATTTACAATATATACATAGAAAGGAAGAAATTAAACATCACACACTGTTATACAATGTTAGGGATACAGTGAGTCATCAAGATAATCTTATACAATTCATGCATTAAAAGCCTTGGTATTTCAATAGCAACTTTTCAAGGCTATCCCAACTACTAAAAGTCTTAGTATGATTTATATATCTTATTCTGATCACTTTTTTCAGTTTCATATAGTATTGCTGTTAAATTTAAAAAAATATTTGACTGTAGGAACCAAATTTGATTTTCAATTTATTGTAATAACTTTTCTAGGAGACTCCAGAACATGTTTTCTTGATTGGCTTTTGTAGAAAAAGGAAGTGGAACATTCATTAGTATTATTGATCCTGTTAAGGAACAGTTATCAGTCCATAAACTTATCTCTTCACAACATACATTTATTTTTTTTTCACAATCCATAAACATGTGTGTCCAATCTGCTTTAACATCTTTTCTACACCTCCACCAGACTGAAGAAGTTACTTTACTTAACTTTAAGACTTTATAGGGAGTAACAAACATTATATGTATATATTGCCACATAAAACTTTCCAGTGTAAACTTGAAAAAGTTTGACTAACTGATTTAAGTAACAAAGTTCTATTCTTACCTTCTGTTGAGTCACTCAGTCCACTACTATCTCAAATGTTCCAGAATTTTGCATTAGAATTATTATTATCATTTATAATTAACTTATATATCTTGGACAAGCTTCCTTTGTAGGTCAATTTACCTTCAATGATAGTATCCATATATTCTCTTTCTATTCACTGACATTATCTACAAATTAATTTAATTTCTTACTGATGAATAATATTACCTGGTTAACAGATTAATCCAAATTATAATTTTTCATTAACTATTTTGGTGACTTAGCTTTACCTTTTTCAAAACAATCTCACCATAATACTAATCCATTCATTTTTAGTTAATTCACTTTAACATTGTTCGGATTTTTCTTAAATTTAGAGGTGTATGCAATGGGAAAACACAAACATTTTCATTCTGATATTAATGAATTTTTATAAACATATTTCTTAACTATTTTAAGAATAGATTTCATATATGCAGAGTCTAAAGATTGCAATAAAAAGATTAAAACATTCCTTCTAAGGTAAATTTTATTAACCAGATGAAAGGATTTCTAATGTATCAAATTTGATAAACTCATAAGAATTTAGTAAAATCTGCTCCTGAATGGTTTTCCATCGACTAGTGTAAGTTGAGCTCACCCAGAGTGTAATAGAGTTAAAACTTGCACAGTAGAATAATATTCTACATCTAGGAAGCTAATATCACATACTCCCATAATCTTATATGATTTCTATAAGCAATTATATGCTTTTTATGATACTATAAGAATGAAGTTAACATTTTTCCATCTTCTTTAAAAGTTGTTTGCCAGGTATTAATGCTACTGACTGCAATATGTATATAATCTTGAGTAATATAGTCATTTTAATAAGTACTAACCTATCCTCAAAAGAAAAAAATCCATTTTAATAAGATATTTTTTTTCAAAATTATTATTAATAATTTTACTAACATATTGATCAAATTTTTATTCCTAAATATTTTAGTTCTTTTCCTTCCCAATTATATTTATATTTATCTTTAAGCATACTATCTAGTAATTGATTTAACACTAAAGTTTCAGTTTTATTATTATTACATTTCAGCATTGATACTTTCTGGAACCTTTCAATTGCCTCATCTATTTCTTCAGTTGAATAACTTAAATGTGTTATAGTTAGTGAAATATCACCTGGAAAATTTTAGAGTGACAATCCATGTTAATTGAGAATCCATCTATTTTTCTTGTTCATTCCTTTTGCTAAATCTAAGAGAGGTACCACTCTTTTTATATTATCATACATTAATCTATTGACTATAAATCCTATTTTATCTTTATTCATTTATCTACTATATCTCTTAGTCTTGTAGCAAGGATGAAAGTAAATATGTTATAGTCTACAATTAATTACAAAATAGGTCAATATAAGGAAACTAATTTATTATCCTTTCCTTGTTTATGTATAGGTGAGATTACAGAAATTATCTATGAGGGAAGAATCATTTTGTCACTCTGACTTGTCCTAAAAATGTCACTGAGTAATTCTAAAATATTTAACAGAAGCAGACAATATAATTCTATACTTAAACCATCTAACCCTCTATCTTTATCAGTTTCCCTTTTTTTAAAGCTTTGTTAACTTCTATTAGAGTAATAGGCTTATTCAACAGAGATATTTGTTGGTCATTAAATTTATTATTAGCATTATTTTTAAATACTTGTCAATTTTGTAATCATCAAGATTATTATGTTTATCTTTAAGATCCTCATGGAATTTAAAAAAAAAAATATTAATAATTTTCTCTGTGTCTGAAGTAAGCTTATTAGTGAGGATTTTGGATATTATTGATTTGAGCCTTTTTGCTTAACATCTTACTTATATTAGCTAGTCTATGTAGATTTTTGAAGTCATTGCATAACTGTACAATTTTATTTTTTTTCTATAGCTATTTCTACATTGCATGTTAAAACTGATATTTTATCATTATTTTTTAATGACTTCAATATGATCTAATTTCTTTGTTTGTTGTTCAGACATCACATTCATCTTGAATTTCTAACAGTTCATCCCACTTTTTTCATTTTGTTACTAGTCCATCTTCCTATTCTATCCCATCCATTATGATTCAAAGATTAAAAAAACTCAACATGTTCCTTGAGATAACTATTAAATTCTTTTAATATCATAATATATACTGATATTCTACACATAATCTAAAATTTCCTTATATTCATTAATGTATTAATACTTAGTGCATTATGATCATATAAAGGACAGTGAATGGTTTTAAAATAATTCAATTTATTAAGTAAATTTCTAGAGGCTTAAATCCTATCAATTCAAGTTTGCTTCCCATGGACATAAGAATAATGAATAAGGAACAATGACTTACCAATTGCTTTTACTATTAAATCAACTAAATTATTATTATTAATCTATATGTTTAGTGCTTTAGCTTATGCCAGAATTTTAGCTTTCTTCTGTTCACTTGTATCTTCTATACTAGATAAGCAGCTAAAATCTACTGCTAAAATTAAACTACCCTTCCAATGACTTTGTAGTAAGTTTAAGTTATCTTTAATTACTCTTGCACCTAGTTCCAGGGATCCAGTGAAATTTAGCTAGTGTGCAGATTTTGCCACTATATTTAATTATTATAAATGTATACATTCCTTTGAGATCACTAATGGATTCCATTACCTTAGGCAAAGTATAGCAGTTTCTCTCCTCTTTACAATAAAAGAAGCAGATGATAACATTTCACAACCTAAGTTATTTAAATAGTGTATACATTTATCTATCAAGTGAGTCTCTTGCAAGAATAAAATGTCTTTTCTATTTAATTTTAGATATCTCATTAATGATTTCCTTTTGTTCCATTATTTAATCCATTTACATTACTAGATAATACATTAAAACTATCCTTACTGTGCATTTAAAAAGATTTATTTTAAAAGATAATATGACACATTTGCCCACCATATTAAATTAATTGTATATAAGACTAATGCATTCCTCCAACACTATGTTAAAATTCCAGTTTTTTGAATTCTTCCTTTCTATAAACTAAACTATTAAAACTTGTAAATAAAAACAAAAACAAGTCTGCAACTGAAACTGTATATATTACTAATAAAACACGACCTACTATGGATACCAAAGTTCCTAGTTTGCCTATCAGATAGACAAACTACTATACTATCTCTCTATCTGCCAATACATATGTGTGTGTGTGTGTGTGTGTGTGTGTGTGTGTGTGTGTGTGTGTGTGTGTGTGTGTGCGTGTGTGTGTGTGTATATGAATGTGTGTGTATGTCTTTGTGTGTGTGTGTGTGTGTGTGTGTGTGTGTGTGTGTGTGTGTGTGTGTGTGTGTGTTAATTATAAAGAGACTATTAATTTAGTTATATATTTTGTCATTTAAAACTATTCCCCCTTTACTACATAAAAGTTTGATAATCTTCTTGTATTAATCACAAATATTGAATAATCCACAAATAGTGTACTACATACCTATTTATGTAAGAGCAGTACAAATTATCCATTAAATATTCCTAAATTATTCGCCCATTCAACATTATTATAAGTAAACCTCTAAACAGATAAGTAGAACAAATTGGGACCTGAAGAGATAAAGATGTCTGTAAACTTACAGGTGACAGGTAATCTTATCATATTAAACTATTATACAAAATGGAAATCAATGCACATGTATAGTCATCATGCTGAAAGATATACACTTATTTTATAGATGTAACAAAAGCTCTGAATTAATTTTAAAAATATGAGTGTGTACATCTCAAAATTGTGTAGAACTCCTAATATGATAAATATAAAAATATTTAAAAATCCTTTAGCTTATTAAACTAATTCATAAAATATATGTAAATTACTGAGGTCAAAGAGAATGTCTTGCTATTTCTATGGAGTCAAAAAAACATCTGCAGTCTATATTGTATTCAAAAGATACAATGTGCTTAATTCAAATCCCATTCTCCCTTCCCGGATTCAAACATATTGAAAAACTTTACTTCACTTTCTGTCAAAATGGATGTACTGATTCAGCAATATAACACTCAGCTTTGACTTCTGATATGAGTTATTTCAGGTAGCATTAGTGAATCTTATAACATAAAACAATGAAAAAGCTTCAAAGTTCACATGGCTAAGCTTCAAATTTCAGTTTTCAGGATATTTTCAAATATTTTTATATGATTTTCTATGTAAATTATATGAGATCTTGTACATAGGATCATAGGATCACATGAAGTTACTAGGCTAATAGTCCTAGGGCCCTTACAAGCCTAGCCAAGTTAACCCTTGTTCCCAAGAGTGTCTGTTATGGGTAGACACTAAGTCAGCACCTACTACCCATATCAAAGAGGGAAATGTAAGAGGTTGTGATTGACCAGAGGTGAATTTATGGTTTCCCATCCAGTCATCCAAATTACACTTAAAAAGGGTCAATGAGAAGTTCTGCTTAATATAAATTGGAAGTCTGTTCCAAAGATGAGGTAACCTCTGTGAGATAAATCTGTCCCACCAGCAAGTTCTATTCATGTCACATATCAGGTTAAGGTTCCTTGAGTGTGTGACACGTTTATTGTTTGACTAACAATTGTGTAGCATTTCCATTAAGGCAGGGTCAGCTATTGCCTTATATACAATGCACAGGTTGCCTCTGAGCAGTCTGTATGACACAGAGTAAAGAGTGTGATTTCAGTCTGTCTGCATATGACATGTGCTGAAGACCTTGAATTTTCTTTGTAAGAAAACTTTTCGGTTTCTCCAATTGCTGCAGTTGCTTAGAGAGGTACATACCAAAGGGTGCATTGTACTCTATTACTGGCCTGATGAGGGAAGACTACAGGGGGGTTATAACCTCCTTTTTTCTGGAGGCAATGCTCCTACTTATGAGGTGAGCAACATAGAATTTCCTTCTCACTACGGTGGGGACATGGTGATCAAAGGTAAGGTTGCTATCCACCTGCATGCAAAGGTCTCTCACTAGAGATTGCATGCTTAAGGTATTGCTATTTATGGAGTAGTTTGCAGAAACATCTCCCTTCCCAAAAGGGATGATAATGCATTTTTTGCATTGAATGTAAGTTCATGACTTTGGCACCAGTCGTTAGTCTGTGTAAGTCCTTCTTAGAGGATATTGACATTGTTAGGGGGACTGAATGACTGCTCCTAGTTTGCAGTCATTGGCAAACTTTGCCAGCCACAGACTTTAGTTTTTGTCTGTACTTCAGAGAAGTATATTCCAAACAGTAGGGGCCCCAGAACAGACCCCTGTGGTTCACTACTGGTTACTGGTCTGCTGGAGAAGGTAGAGTCTCCTATTTTGATTGTATGAGCTCTATTGGTGAGCCAGTTTGCAACCCACCTGAGAATATATGAGTTGATACCCAGCTGGGTGAGTTTATTAATAATGCCTGAGTGAGGTATGGTGTCAAAGGCCTGGGCTAAGACCAGGCAGGGCATATGCAGAGTTTTACCTTCATCAAGTGCTTTGGTGACTGTCTCAAAGAAGTCCACCAAGTTTAACAGGCACAATCTTCCTTTGACAAAGTCAGACTAGGTAGAATTGAGTGTTTGTAGATTACCTATATGTTTGTTGATAAGGTCCATGATGATATGCTACATGGTCTTGCAGATAAGACTGGTTAGGCTTATAGGTTCGTAGGTTCATAAGTAGGTACTAGGCTATCTGCCTGAAGGCATTTATAAGCCTAGCCAGAATTTGTTGGCTTTCGCCGTCCCCTCAGATTAGTTCCCAGTGCCTCTGTCCAGCAGAGCCATTGAAGTGATCCCTGTTGTAAACTTTCTGTTTCCCATTCACTCGTCAAGGTTACTCTTGAAGAGGGTTAGCAAGGAGCTCTGCTTAATGTAGATTGGAATCTTGTTCCAGACCATGGGAAGTCTCTGGGATAGGAATCTATCCCTCCAGCACATCTTATTTATTGTTGTGGTGAGGTTTAGATCCCTAAAGTGTGTGGCTTGAGATTATATGGTTTTCTTTAGGTGGAGCATGTCCATCAATTTTGGGTTGGACCTGGCCTTGTATGTCAGGCAGAGATCACCTCTGAGTAGGCGGTGTACAAATGAGTACAGCTGGAGTTTCTTCAGTCGAGCTGCAAAGGGCATCTGCTTGAGGCCAGTGATCCTCTTGGTGAGGTACTTTTGTGGTCTTTCCAGTTGTTGCAGGTGTCTTGTAAGGTACATCCCAAATGGGGCATTGTACTCTATCATGGGTCTAATGAGTGATGCGTAGAGAGGCCCAATGACCTCTTTCGATCTGGATGCAAACCCTTTTGTGATTAGGTGGGCCACATAGAAGGATTTTCTAACCACCTTGGCAATGTGATTATCAAAGGAGAGATTACTATCTACTTGGGTCCCCAGATCCCTTATTACGTCTTCCATATTTAGGGGGCTACCACTGATGTGGTAGTTTGTGGGTACTTTGTTTTTACAAAGGGGATGACTATGCACTTTTTGGCATTTAGCTCGAGGCCACGGTTTTGACACCAGGTATTTGTCTCAGTGAGACCCTTTTGGAGGATGTCTGTGTCAGCCAGAGAGCCAATTATAGCCCCTAGTTTGCAGTTGTCTGCAAACTTGGTCAGCCATAGTCCTCCTGTGCTTGCCTGTACCTCTGAAAAGTATATGCTGAACAGGAGGGGTCTTAGGACTGAGCCCTGGGGAATGCCACTTCTACCTGATTTAGTCAGACCTAGCTGTCACAGCTCTTACCGTGCGGGTTCTGTCCGTGAGCCAGTTGGCAACCCATCTTGTGACGTAGGGGTTTATGTTCAGGCTGGTGAGCTTGTCTATAATATGTGAGTGGGCAATGGTGTCAAAGGCCTTTGCAAGGTCTAGGTAGGCTATGTGGACCACCTCTCCCTTGTCTATAGCCTTGGTAACTGTCTCAAAGAAGTCCATCACGTTTAGGAGGCATGATCTGCCCTTAACAAAGCCAAACTGGGTAGGGTCCAGTGTTTGGAGGTTCCCAATGTCTCTGTTAATGAGATCCATGATGATGCACTCCATAGCTTTGCAGACCAAGCTAGTCAGGCTTATAGGGTGATAGTTCCTGGGGTCTTTTGTGGCTACTCCTTTGTGGAGCAGAATAACCATTGCTGTGCACCACTCTGTGGGCATGTAGCCTGTGGAGAGGCTGAGTTTAAACAGTGTGTTTAGCTGAGGGGTTAGTTCATCTTTGAGCTCATGTAGGACGCAGCCTGAGACACCATCCAATCCTGTTGATGCTGTGTTTTTGGCTTTGGAGAGGGCTGTTTTAACCTGAGTGTCTGTGATTTCAGGGGCACTACATTCTTCTGGTATAGTTATGGGCACTTTTGGGGGTGAGAGGGGGGTGAAGTTTGCACTGAACCTGTCTGTCAGGATGTTGCCTATATCAGTCAGTTCAGTGTATTTTGTGCCATTCTGCACTAACTCCGAGCAGATCTGAGAATTGCCACTTAGATTATTGACAGAGCTAAAGAATGCCTTGTGGTTATCTTTGGAGTCTATGGCAATTTTTCTTTTGAAGCTAGCCTTGGATGATTTTATGAGGGAAAGTAGTTTCTTGCTGATACTGATCAGGGATGTCTTCCCTTCTTGGGATTTTACTCTTTTCTGTACTAGTTTCCTCCTTCTATTGTATAGCTTGTTTATGGCAGGGATCTACCAGACTGATTTCCTTTTCTTGGAGTAGTGAGTCTTGGTTTTGTTTGGGATAGTATGATCGATGCATTCTTGTAGGTGCCCATAGAGTGCATTAGTAAAGAATTTTGCAGCTTGGACAGAGTTATCCTTTAGCATGGGGGCTTTGAAACTTCCCACCTCGGTCTTAAGTAACATGAAGTTTGCTTTTGAAAAGTTTTTCATGGTGGTTTCTTTGACCGGGGGTGGTGGCAGAATGTGGATATCCAGAATGATTAGTTTATGGTCAAATCTAAACAACGAGGGGTTGACCTCTGGTGTGGAACACTGGTCGCCCATGTTGGTGATGAACAGGTCCAATATGTTGTCACCTCTGGTGGGGGTGTTGACCAGTTGATCCAGGGCATTTGAGTTTATAAATTCTAGGAAATGTTGGGCAAGGGAGTTTGTACTTGAGTAGTTCTCCGAGTTAATGTTTGGTTAATTGAAATCACCCAATATCAGGGTGTTTGGTAGGACCTTTATGTTTCCCGGTGTTACCAGGAATGCGGAGTGGGGGTCTTGGGACATGGTGGGTGATATGTGTCAAGCTATAATTTGAATAGCAGTTTTGCCCATTGTTAGATGCACGTGGATGATCTCTGAAGCATCGTGCTGTGCCACTAACCTGGAGGTGTGGGTATCCTTGATGAATATGGATACTCCCCTGCCTTTTGTATTTTAGTCCGGGTTTTGTGGCCAAAATGTATGGCATGAGTTGTAGCCTGGTAGTGCTGGTGTGCTCTCTGGAGCCTTAAACCAGGTTTCTGTTACTGTACATATATCGATTTCCTCCATACTGAGGAGTGCCTCGAGTGCATGCATTTTGAGGTTTAGACTTCTGGCATTTAGTAGCATTACCCTCAGTTTTTTGTTGCTTGTGCTATTTACGGTGGTGGGTTCATCTTTTGAGCCTTGACTAAAAAAGGCACTATGGGGGTGGCAAGTGCCTTGGTCAGTATTTGAAAGTCTAAGGGTGACAGGTGCAAGCCGTCTCTAGCAAAGCAGCGTGGCTTGTCGAGCATGTCATCCCAGGCTGACAGACACTGGATCCCCTTTGAATGACACCAGAAGCTTAGCCAATTGTTAAAATTGATAATTTTTTTCTCTATACCGTGGTATCATTCTTGGTGAGGGCAGGATGCTACTCAGGGTCAGGGTCATACTGGCCTGGGCTACATGATCAGAGAGCTCTTCCATGTCTCTTTTCATGTAGTCTAGGGAGATACGGCTCAGGTTATTCACACCAGCATGGACAATGACAGAGTCATATTTGTACCTGTTCTGGAGTGTCCTGAGTGCTTGTGTTATGTGTTGGATCCTGGCACCCAACAGGCAGCTAACAGTAACTTTCTCCTTGTTCAGCCTAGTTAGTGGGACATCAGTGTGCCTGACTATAGAGTCACCTATTACTAGTGTGTTGGGTATGTTATTTTGCCTTAAGGGCTGTGATTGCATGGCACACTGCTTTTGTGAAGTATGTGTTTCATGGTTTTTGTTGGGGGGGGGGGTGGAGGTTGCTTGGATGTCTGCTTTGGAGGTCTCTTTTGCTTTTGCAGATTTTTATTTAGAGCCTCCCAGTATGTTTTCGTGTATTTATGTGTGTTTTTTACCTGTGCTGGTTTCATACATCTATATGAGACTGGTGGTGTGATGCAAGTAATTCCCTTCTCCTCTTGATACCCTGGTCCAGTCTTGGGTTGAGGAAAGCTTAGCCTCCAGTTTGGCTGTATAATTGCATCTCTCGCATGTATTAGTGTTTGGTGGAAAGAGGAGAGGGTTGTCTGTGTACATGAGGCAATTGTAACATTCCCTCAAAATGCCCAGATTCACCAGTTGGACCGGAGAGTACACCTGAAACTGCCCTATGGACAGTACAATGAACTGTTTTACTGATTGGCTGGTAAGGTCAAATAGAGAGCCTTGTCCTTCTCTACAGTATAAGGAGGTCTAGTGATAAGATTTATTAGTGCTTGCTATGAGTTTAGAGCATGTGCCGGGATGAGAAGTGAATGGTTTGAGTGCTTTAGTTGAATGTTTGTCTAGTTCCAAGGGAAAAATTGAAGAGTAGACTTTGTGGAGCCGGGGATAGTTATACCCTAGCTGCCCGGAGCACAAAACCATACAAATGCGGGTTTTATAGCAGGGAAATTAAAGAGAAATTAGCCCAAAATAGCCAGTAAACTACTTATTTCTGGGCTGAAACCACTCCTCCAAAGACAGATAGGCCGCTCGAAGCTCCCTCTCTCACAGTGAACAGAGAAACTTCCTTCTACCCAAGTAAGGTATGGGCAAACACAGAAACTTGTAACACAGTCCTGAATTCAGCACTAACCTGAAAACTGGAATATACTAGCTTAGAAAGGTGGGAAAACAAGTATTTTTTTTTGTTTTTTTTTTTAAGAAAATAAAACAGATACAATAAAAAAAACACTTTAAATACACAAAAATGGCTATCACACTTGAGTGTGTAGCCTACAACAGGTAAACAGGTATTTTAAACACAAAAATGACTGTTTTACAGTGCAGGCAGTAAAATAAGTACACTATGTAGCTGAAACAAGCTTTATAAATCACAGAAACTCTAGAAAATTGATGTTTTAGGCGGAGTTAGCTAAAGGCAGCAAGAAAATGCAGAAAAATTGTACTTAATCACTCCAAAGTCTCTCTTTTGTCTCTCTGCTGCTGTAGAACTCTGCAGGGCACCAGGCAGGAGCTTGCTGAGCTGTATATTGCTGGGTCTATAGTTCCTGGGGTCCATGGATGCACCTCCTTTATGCAAGGAGATGATGGCTGCTGTTCTCCATTCAGCAGGGATGAAACACGTGCTAATGCTGTGGTTGAACAAGGTACTTAGCAATGATTCCTGTTTTAATCCATTCAGAATGTTGGCTGGGATGTTGTTTGGTCCCATTAAGGCTGTTTTTTAGCCTTGGAGAGGGCATTTAAGACTTGCTCCTTGGAGATAGGTGGGGGACATGTGGTAGGGATGCTTTGTGTTATATGTGCTGGGGACAGGGGAGTGAAGCTTGCACTGAACCTGTCAGCCAGCATGTTGGCTATATCCAAAAGTTCTGTATATGTAGTACCATTACCTACAAGTTCTGTGCAAATCTAGGTTTTTCCTTTGAGGTTTTGGATTTAGCTAAAAAATTCCTTATGGTTTTCCTTAGTTAGGGATGCTAATTTGGATTCATAAGTGGCTTTAGAGGACTTTACAAGATGTCTTATTTGCCTATTTAAGTTGAGGAGGGAGTGCTTTTAGGTTTGAAACTGTAACTTCCTACTCTTAGACAGCAATGTTTCCTCTTATTGTATACCTGTTAATGGCTGATGTCCAGCAGGTGTTTTTTTTCTCCCTTTAGGATCTTGCTTTGGTTCTATCAGGTATGGCAGAGTTAATACAATTGTATAGATGCTTGTATTAAGCATTATCGTATATCCCAGCATAGGTAACTTCTCCTTCATTGGGGGGGAGGGGGTATGAAGCTGTTTATGCCATCACATAAGAGGTCATAATTGGCCTTGGTGAAGTTTTTCAGTCCCTTTGCTGCTGGGGGGGGTCTGGTGTTATTGTCACCTCCAACAAGACTGATTTGTGTTCAGATGTCACCAAGGAGGGCAGCACACTTGGGTGGTACAACGATCCCCCATGCTGGTGAGCACCAGATCCAGAATGTTTGAATCCCTTGTGGAGTGTCACCCAGCTGGTCCAGGCACTGGAGTTAACAAAGTCCAGGAACCTTTGAGGTCTGAATGTGTGGAAGGAATTGTAATCCTGTAAGGCTGGGATGCTTTCCACACCTTAAACCAGGTCTCCTTGATTGCACATGTCAGCATCTTCCAGAGTAAGGACTGCTTCTACTGAGTGCAGTTTCAGATTTAAACTTCTAACTCTGAGCAGCATAACCTTGATTTTGTTTTTAGATGGTCTTATTACATTAGGAGTTTTGTCCTTGTGACATTGCTGAAAAATGGCATAATAAGGGTGGCAAGAGCCTTAGCCAGTAACCGAAATCCCACAGGTGACAGATGAAGACCATCTCTAGCAAGCATCGAGGTCTGTTGATCATGTCATTACCAGAGTGACAGGTACTGGACCCCCTTAGAATAACACCAGAAACTAAGCCAGTTATTGAAGTCAATCATTTTTTTTTTGTTTGTTTTTATTGAGGCATCATCCTACGTAAAGGTAAAATGCTGTTAAAAGCTAGAGACATACCTGCCCGGGACACATAATCAGAGAGCTCAGTCATGTCTCTTTTCATATAGTCCTGTGAGGTACATTTCAACTCATTCACACCAACATTAACTATGACTGAGTCTTAACAGTGCCTCCTGTTGAGAGACTTGAGTGTGTGTCTGATGTTGCAAATCCTGGCACCTGATCTTTTACTTATCCAACCTGGTGAGTGAGGCATCTCTGTGTCTCACAATGGAGTCACATATGACTAAGATATCTGGTTTTGTGTTTTGCCTTAGGGGCTTGTCTGGTGAGACATTGGTGTGTAACTATTATGTATACTGCTGTTTTGCAGAGATGTATTATGTGATGTTTGCTTGTGCTTTGGAGGTCTCTGATGTTTAGGTAGGTTTCTGATGAGGACCTCCACAAAAGTAGGCATGTGTGTTGTTGGTTTTGGTGGTGAAGGAGGTGAGGTGTGTGTGCTGACAACCTGCTCAGTGTCAGATGTTTTGACTGGTGTGTAGGAGAGTATGGATTCTAGGTTCTTAATATAGATCTATTTCTCATATATTGAATTTGTATGAACTAGAATAAGATTTATGTCATATGCAGGTATATGTAATACATATCTATCTTATAAGTAGTTTGTTAAACAAATATATTTTTTCTGTCTTATTTTCCTACTAATATTCTACTTTAGTCTGTATAACTTGTATTTCTAAAATCTCCCATCAAAAAGCTATTTAATCATCAGCGCTCTACTAGAGATTACAGTATGTGTATATATTTTTTAATTTACTGATACTGCTCTTTTATTCATATAATTAATATCATTATAATTAATATATGCTGTAATTAAATCAAAGGGTGCTTCAAGTAAGTATTAGTTTAAGGATGTGCACACACAACATAGTATTAATTTAAGGGTGTGCACACTTATGCAACCAACGTATTGTACATTTTTTATTTTTTATATTTTTTTCTCCCAACAGATTTGTTTGTTTTTCAATTGAATTGTTCAAGTTATAGGTCATATTAAAGGTGGGAAAAGTTTTGAAATGATTTATTGTGGTCTCATTTTTTTATATCACAAAAACCTGGCATTTTAACAGGGGTATGTACACTTTTTATATCCACTGTATTTCCTTTGTAAGTTTCTCATTCTTCTTAATTCTTTTAAACCATTCTAATCAGTTGTAAACATTGAACTTTAATTATTTCCATTAACATATACAGTTAGAGTTAATAACACTACAGCATAAGCTATTAACATTTAGCAAAATGTAAGCAAATTCTAATTCAGCAACAGCTCAATATAAACCATTACTATAGCTTTTGTTTTACAAATTCTTCACTTTTGAGAAAAGAACAAATATGTTATTTTGAGTAGATTTCTTACATATATACTTGAAAAAAAGAAAGTAAAAGAAAGTTCCTTTCTGTTTTCACAGACATCATGATGATCATTGACCTAAATTTTCTTAAACAGCTCAAGAAGCAAGTGGGAAGCAAGGCAAGCATGAATCCAGCATTCTCACAAAACTGGAACATTCTGTTATTCTGAAGCTTTTTAAGTGTTAATTGTTTCATAAATGATCTGTTAAAGGAACAGGTTACACAGGAACACAGAAAACAAAATAACCAACACTTTAACACTTCTAATTAGCATGTTACTTACACCTGACATTCAGCTAATACAGCAATGAGCATACTAAGCAAAGTTAAACAAATAAAATAAAATTCTTAACTTACATAGTCATACAATTTTATTGCTTATAATTTACTGACATTCTCTTACAGGAAATATTTATTTAACATTTGTAAATACATTTACATGTTTATTTAAATAAATAAAACACAAACAATATACTGTCCCAAGGTAGCAGTGAACTCAGCAGTTACAGAACTATTAATTTCAAAAACCAAAAGTTCATTCAGTAATATTCCACGAGGTAGTCTGTAGGTGTTGAAGCAAAATCATTTTATTCAAAATCACTTAAAACAAATGTTGAGCGCTTTCCTCTACTTACAGTAGACTTCATCAGAACATTTCTAAAACACAAACTTTACCATTTAAATACTCCCACATATCCAATCACAAACTAATTAAATGATCAACTAATTGTTAAATGCATTAACCCCTTAAGAACTACCTCTAATATTTTTTTGTCAAGTGAATGTCCATATGCTGTAATATTGTTTGTATATACTTATGAAATAAATTAAATACTTAATATATGCATGAAGAAGTTATTCTGTATAATTTTTCATTGTATAAAACCATTCAAAATGTATAACAAAAAAATATAGAAATACAATTTATTAACTTTTTTAAAAAAAATTATTTAAAAATTGTATTATTTATAAAATTCAACTGTAATGTATATATGTAAAAACAACACCTCTGACTGTATACATACATCCAACTACTTATTAAAAAAAAAACAAAAAAAAAAACTACAAAACATTATTTTCTAATATAGGCTTAATAGTTATGTGTTCATTAAGACCAGGGATTACAGAAGCATTCAATTTGACCTGCCACCATACTTCCCTTTCACCTAACTTTTTCTTAACGCATCCACCTCTAGGATTAGGATTCACTACTTCCAAAATCCCAAATAAAAAATTGTCACATATTTTGTTACCTTTTAAATGTTTACATAGGGCATTTTTTTCATCTCCCTTTTTCACACAATAATAATGATCATATATTCTATTACGGAGATTCCTATCTGTTTTCCCTACATAGTAACAAGCACAAACTGTGCAAATAGCCAAATACACTATGTGGGAAGATCTACAATTTCCCTTTTTAAATATAATTTTAGTAGAATTTATATCCTGCAGTACCATACTATTATAGCTGACAATATATTTGCACTGGTTGCATGTTCCACACTTAGTTGTCCCTCTCTTAATGTCCTTATTCTTGGTGGACAAATATTTAAATTCATACTCATTCTTTAGATTCATGGCATTACTATGTACAAAATTAGGTTTGTCGCCTATCACTTCTAGGATATTCTTGTCTATTTTTAACACATTCCAATATTTTTCTATAAAAGTTTTTATATCCCTAGTGTTTAAACTATATTTCAATATACATGCCCTAGAATATTTACCTGCCTCAACTTCTGACGAATTAACTACTGGCAATGGGGCACTTTTTTCCTTAACTCCTACTATGGCTTGATACTTACTCTATTACTAAGAACATAATCCCTTATTTCATAAATCATGTCCTCTGGGTAACCTCTCACTCTGAACATATTCCCTATCATATTGAGTTCCTCACATAGATCCGATACTTCAGAGGTCATTCTGGCTGCTCTAATGAATTGACCTTTAATGATGCTTCTTTTTTGTGTAAATGAATGGCAGCTGTCATAATGTAAATAAGAATTACTATATGTATCTTTTCTCTATATTTTAGTAATAAATCTATTGTTTAGCACTCTAATTTCTGTATCCAAATAAAAAATATTATTAAAATCCTTATTCACTGTAAATTTCAAGTCTTGACTTCTAGAATTTAAATAATCCATAAATTCCAATAATTTCATTTTTCCCCTATTCCATAACATAAATACATCATCCAAAAATCTAGTATATAGATCTATATTTCGCAGCCATTCAGTTCTTAAAATATATTCATTCTCCCAGTCAAGTAGGAATAAATTAGCAAATATAGGGGCACATGATGCCCCCATAGCAACCCCCTTGCATTGCCTGTAGTACTCACCTTCCAAATAAACATAATTATGCTTGAGTACTATGTCCACAAATTCTAAAGCCAATACTACAGCATATGGACATTCACTTGACAAAAAAATATTAGAGGTAGTTCTTAAGGGGTTAATGCATTTAACAATTAGTTGATCATTTAATTAGTTTGTGATTGGATATGTGGGAGTATTTAAATGGTAAAGTTTGTGTTTTAGAAATGTTCTGATGAAGTCTACTGTAAGTAGAGGAAAGCGCTCAACATTTGTTTTAAGTGATTTTGAATAAAGTGATTTTGCTTCAACACCTACGGACTACCTCGTGGAATATTACTGAATGAACTTTTGGTTTTTGAAATTAATAGTTCTGTAACTGCTGAGTTCACTGCTACCTTGGGACAGTATATCGTTTGTGTTTTATTTACTTTGGTGGCTGTCCTATTACGTGTCGTTTTACTACTGTTGTGGTTCTGGTAGCATGGATTCTCTCGATGAACTTCCTTCATTGTTTTCGCCAAGAAGGGATGAGATAAATAAACTGCAATCCGAAATGGCTATCGTAAAAGGTGAGCTCACAAGGTTGATTGAGCTATTCACCCAGGGAGAGCCTACCTACAATGCTAGGAGAATGAAGACGTCATCGCGTATATGTGGAAATGACGATAAAGGAGCTAGTAATGTCGGGGCGGGATCAGTAAACGGGCAGATTCTTGGTAACAGAAGAGCCTCTATGGATCCGACTGGCAGAGAGCTGAAGAGAGTGACAACAGGGTTAATCGTACCTCAATTGGATCGGAGGTCGTATTTCTGGATGAGGGAGCCAAGCCCAAAAGGACTGTGCCCAAAAAGACTTATGCCATGGTTTCGGAAGTTGCTGCCACAGGTACTGTTCACAAACACGTTGATTATAAACGGATTGAAAGTAAATGAGCACAAGGAAAGGACATTCAAAAGGTTTAAACAACAATTTGGATTTTGGGACTGATTGTAATGTTAGAAATAAATCTAAAACTTTGTATGAGGCTAGTGGTACACTGAAGGATACTATAATGTTACTTGGAAATAAATTAAGGGTGCTTAAAAGCACACAATTAGACAATGCATATTTAAAGCAATCTATGGATTCCAATATAGTTCCTATGGGGCTGAGATTCTTTAAAACCCCAATAGGTGTGGAATTAAATGATGAAAACATTGAGCATTGTAACCATATGTTTAATAATTTTGGTATATCTTTCATGAAGTTTATAATTTCTTGTAATGACAAGAAAATTTGTAAGTTGTTAACAGAAGTGGAAGATTTGAATGCGCAAATTACAGCCGATTTGTTGTTTGAGGAAAATGAATTATTATACAACAGTCAATTTTCTTGAGTAGAGAAAATAATAGACAAGCAATATATAAGGAAATGTAAAAAAATGCATAGGGATAGGGAACAGTATGCTAATAAGGAGGCTTACAGGTGGTCGAATAATAAGAATACTGCCATTAAAAGAAATGGGACTGTATATCAGGAAATTATAAATTTAATGTCCATAACAAAAGAGTAGGGAAAGAAGAAAGGGATATACATAAGAATGTAAGAAATGATTTGCCACTAAAAAATGATTTTTTAGGGGAAAGAGACAATTGGAGCGAAGTAGGAGATGTAAGAAACAGGGCTACCCAGAAACAGAAAATGGACTGGGAACTGAATTCAGTATACAGACAAAGACAAATGGGAAGACATCTAGACAGGACATTTTAAGGCATAATGAAGTTCATTACAGTTTGGGAGAATTTAATATATTCAATTATACAAATATTGAAATTAAAGATGTTCATTTTAAGCTGTTTACAAAAGGAATGAAATTCATTCCTAACAGGAATTTTGATTTAGTGGGCAATATTTTAGATTTTAAAAAATATGTAAGAAAGTTAAATTTACAGTTAGTTTTAGATAAGAACATGAAATGTAATAAGAAAGAGTTTTCAGTAAGAAGCACTTATACTCCACCTCTAAATAATATTTTGGCTTTGTATGAAAAATTAGTTATTGATGAAATGTATGCATATTCCAACAGATTAAAATATAAAAGAAGAAAATTTAACTTAGATTATGATGAATACAAACTATTGGAAGAATTTAAAGAAAATAATCAGGTACGGATTATGAAACCGGACAAGGGAGGGGGTATAGTTCTATATGACACTAATGAATATATTAACAAGATTAATTCCATACTCTTAAATTCAGGGAATTATGAAATTTCCTCTATTAATGAAGTGAATATAAGATATAGGAAAATAGATTTGTTCTTGGAAGACCTGTTAATAGAAGAAAGGGTAGACTTTGATCTATATCGGTATCTAAAAAATGAAACACCTGTTATTAGTACCATAATAGGAATTCCCAAAGTGCATAAGGACATATTTGACCCACCCTTACGCCCTATAATTTCTGGAAATAAATCCAAAACATTTCAGTTAGGAAAAGTAGTTGATAAGTGGTTGAAATCCACCTATAATAATGCAAAACACATGGTGAAAGATTTGTGGGATTTTTTAAGGCGTTTAACCCCTGAATTATGTAAACCAAATGTATTATTAGTCACTATTGATGTAGTTGATTTGTTTTCAAGCATCCCTATTGAAGAGGGTATGGATAGGTTTAACAATAGTATGAATGAATATAGCACATTGGATGCAGACAAGAAAATATTGGCTTTAGAATTTGAGGACATAGTACTCAAGTATAATTATGTTTATTTTGAAGGTGAGTACTACAGGCAATGCAAGGGGGTTGCTATGGGGGCATCATGTGCCTCTATATTTGCTAATTTATTCCTACTTGACTGGGAGAATGAATATATTTTAAGAACTGAATGGCTGTGGAATATAGATCTATATACTAGATTTTTGGATGATGTATTTATGTTATGGAATGGGGGAGAAATGAAATTATTGGAATTTATGGATTATTTAAATTCTAGAAGTCAAGACTTGAAATTTACAGTGAATAAGGATTTTAATAATATTTTTTATTTGGATACAGAAATTAGAGTGCTAAACAATAGATTTAGTACTAAAATATATAGAAAAGATACATATAGTAATTCTTATTTACATTATGACAGCTGCCATTCATTTACACAAAAAAGAAGCATCATTAAACGTCAGTTCATTAGAGCAGCCAGAATGACCTCTGAAGTATCGGATCTATGTGAGGAACTCAATATGATAGGGAATATGTTCAGAGTGAGAGGTTACCCAGAGGACATGATTTATGAAATAAGGGATTATGTTCGTAGAAATAGAGAGAGTAAGTATCAAGCCATAGTAGAAGTTAAGGAAAAAAGTGCCCCATTGCCTGTAGTTAATTCATCAGAAGTTGAGGCAGGTAAATATTCTAGGGCATGTATATTGAAATATAGTTTAAACACTAGGGATATAAAAACTTTTATAGAAATATATTGGAATGTGTTAAAAATAGACAAGAATATCCTAGAAGTGATAGGCGACAAACCTAATTTTGTACATAGTAATGCCATGAATCTAAAGAATGAGTATGAATTTAAGTATTTGTCCACCAAGAATAAGGACATTAAGAGAGGGACAACTAAGTGTGGAACATGCAACCAGTGCAAATATATTGTCAGCTATAATAGTGTGGTACTGCAGGATATAAATTCTACTAAAATTATATTTAAAAAGGGAAATTGTAGATCTTCCCACATAGTGTATTTGGCTATTTGCACAGTTTGTGCTTGTTACTATGTAGGGAAAACAGATAGGAATCTCCGTAATAGAATATATGATCATTATTATTGTGTGAAAAAGGGAGATGAAAAAAATGCCCTATGTAAACATTTAAAAGGTAACAAAATATGTGACAAATTTTTATTTGGGATTTTGGAAGTAGTGAATCCTAATCCTAGAGGTGGATGCGTTAAGAAAAAGTTAGGTGAAAGGGAAGTATGGTGGCAGGTCAAATTGAATGCTTCTGTAATCCCTGGTCTTAATGAACACATAACTATTAAGCCTATATTAGAAAATAATGTTTTGTAGTTTTTTTTTGTTTTTTTTTTTAATAAGTAGTTGGATGTATGTATACAGTCAGAGGTGTTGTTTTTACATATATATATTACAGTTGAATTTTATAAATAATACAATTTTTAAATAATTTTTAAAAAAAAAGTTAATAAATTGTATTTATAAATTTTTTTTATTATACATTTTCAATGGTTTTATACAATGAAAAATTATACAGAATAACTTCTTCATGCATATATTAAGTATTTAATTTATTTCATAAGTATATACAAACAATATTACAGCATATGGACATTCACTTGACAAAAAAATATTAGAGGTAGTTCTTAAGGGGTTAATGCATTTAACAATTAGTTGATCATTTAATTAGTTTGTGATTGGATATGTGGGAGTATTTAAATGGTAAAGTTTGTGTTTTAGAAATGTTCTGATGAAGTCTACTGTAAGTAGAGGAAAGCACTCAACATTTGTTTTAAGTGAGTTTGAATAAAGTGATTTTGCTTCAACACCTACGGACTACCTCGTGGAATATTACTGAATGAACTTTTGGTTTTTGAAATTAATAGTTCTGTAACTGCTGAGTTCACTGCTACCTTGGGACAGTATATCGTTTGTGTTTTATTTACTTTGGTGGCTGTCCTATTACGTGTCGTTTTACTATGTTTATTTAAATGAAATATATCAAATCTTCCACTGTTAATATAGTAAAAAAGTAAAACTAACCATTTATGTTCCTTATCGTGAAAAAATGGTTTAAAATATAAATACATACTTGCATATGTTTTGAAGCTTAAAGTCCAATACAAACCTTTGACCTAAAGAATAAATCTGTTATTTCAGAAAATAAAAGTCCTGCAATCGGAGAATAAAGGTCACTTGTTTTTAATTTGTATAAGCAGTTTTCCAGGAATACAGCTCACTCTGCTGTTGAAGGACATACCGTTCCAATCCATTTCTTCAATATTATTAATGATTTTGTTTTTGTTGTCAAAAGTGCATGCCTCCTTTAGTGTGTCAAATATTTTAGTTCCTTCAGAAGGAAATAATTTGATCTTTGCTGGAAACACCAAAGTGGTTTTAATATTGTTTTTTTTTTCAAGTTCCTCAATCTATTGTAACAAGGATTTTCTTTTACTCATTACTTTACTGGAATAATTATTGTCAAGTCTGACTACATGCTCACCTAATTTAATAGGTGGGCTGGACCATGATGTTTTTAATATTTTATCTTTTTTTCTCATCTAGACATCAGTGTAACTATAATTGAATGCGGTGGCGAGTTTGTCTTCTTCAATGGTCCTGTCAGGGATCTATGAGCTCTTTCAATACCAAAAGATAAAATTTCAGGTAGATTTAATGTCTATGTAGCCAGGTTGTGTTATATTGTCTCCCTCATACTTTTCCGGTATGCCATAAATTCTAATGTTGTTTCATCTCAGTCTATTTTCTAAATCACCAGATTTGTCTATGAGTCAGTTATTTTATTTTAAAAAGAAATCCAGTCTGAGACACACCTTCATTTATTCTGCCTTCATGATCATTTAAAGCTTCTTCAATATTTCTGATTTGTGCACTTTGTTGTTTCTTAAGAATTTTTAATGTTCCATCTTCTTTCTGATCTCTTCATTGAAACTTTCTATTTTGGTATCTAGTTTGTCCATTTTAAGTAATATATCTTGCATACTAGTGACTATATGACTTTTTTAATACAAGAATCCTGAGTACCATTTCTTGAATGGGTCATGCTGAAGTTTCTTTTGTCTTAACCAAGCATTTGAAATTCTGACAGGAAAACTACAGCTATTGAAGAATCTGAAGTATATATATTTTCTCTATTAGTGAATAAAATTAGCTAACAAGTATCTCCAAATTTGATTTTTGATTATATTTTCTGTCAGAGAAAAGTTTTTAGTCACAAAGCTTTCACCTGTTGTAGCTCTCAGTTAGCCATCTTGGCCATGCCCCCCCCCCCCAAAAAAAAATGCTTTTTATTTAAATTTTTTATCAGGTTCAAGCTACTCAGTTCATCAGTGAGAGTGGTGAGCTTTGAGCAGCTTATCTGTTGCTGGAATAGTGGTTTCAGCTCAGAATCTGTAGTTTTATTGGTCATTTGGGGATATTTCTATCTCTTTCATCTTTCTGTTTAAAAACCTGTGTTTGTGCATTTTTTTTTGCTTGTATTACCTCAGCAAGATCCTACCTGGGCATCCTGCATAGTTCTACAGCAGCAGAGAGAGAAAAGAGAAAATTTGAGTGGATTAAGTACATCTGTTTTGCTTTTTATTGCTTATTTTCGCTAACTGCACTATTCTGAGCTTTTTTTAAATTTGCAACTTATTTGAACTGTTTTTAAAATTCAGTTATTGTTTGCACTTTAACTGATTGAAATTTAAGTGTTTTCAACTGTTTAACTGTTGTGGGCTACACACTCAAGCGTGATAGCCATTTTCTGCCTTGAAAGTGTTTGTATTGCTGTATTTGCTTTAATTCTGAAAAAAGGCAAAAAAAAAAAATACAAAAAGTCCTATCTCTCTACTTATTTCCCACCTTTATATAACCAGTAGTGTCCAGTTTTCAGATTTTGCTGAATTCTGGGAATCTTGTAGGTTCTGTGTTGCCCAGACCTTACTAAGATAGAAGGAAGCTCCCCCTGTTCATCAGTGAGAGTGATGAGCTTTGAGCAGCCTATCTGTCACTGGAGGAGTTGTTTCAGCTCAGAATCTGTAGTTTTATTGGTCATTTTGGGTTATTTCTATCCTTTTCATCTTTCTGTTTAAAAACCCATGTTTGCATGGTTTTGTGCATCACCCTACATCGTTTAACTAGAGTTAAACTATTCCCGGTGCCAGAAAGTCTGGTCTTCACATTTTCCCTTAGAACTAGCCAGTCTTCAATTTTTAGCACTCTAAACTGTCTTCTTTGCATTCAACATTTGTTCAAAACTTGTTGCAAGCACTAAATAATCTAAATAATACTGCAGCACTCAACTTTCCTCACTTGTCAAGAGGAAACAGATTTTAGTACTTAAAATATAAGCACATATCCAGGCATGTCTAAGGGTCAGCTCCTGGTGTTTTCCGCTGTCTACCTGATAAATCTGGGTATCTTGGGGCAATGTAGCAATTACGTCATGTACACTGACAACCCTCTCCTCCTACCACCCAACACCACAACCTGTGAGAGATGCACTTATATAGCCAAACTGAAGGGTCTATATCAGAATATCGAAGTATTAAAACCTTGAATGATCTGATATCAAACACTATTCAGCGAATTCTAAGAATAGCAAAGCTGCAGAACAGTGGATTCTTTCCTCGGGAAAGAATTTGGTTGTCCGTTTCTGTGGCTTCGCTATTCTTAGCGCTGTGATGGAAAGTTACTGGTTGGGTTCAGGTAAGTGTGCAATTGTTTGTACGTTAGGGTTAGGGGTGGGTTAAGTGAGTTAGGGCGTGGGTTAGGCGTGTGTGCGATAGTGACAGACTTTAGGGTTAGGGTTTGGGTTAAGGTAAGTGGGTAGATAGTAGTGTATGTTTAGTTTAGTGTAGCGTTAGATGTAGGAATTTAAGTTGATGTGTGTGGTTGCTGTTTGTTTGATGTTCTTGTGTTGTGTGTATGTGTTTTGGAGCAGCGAACTATTTCCATGGGAAAAAATTCGCTGTTCTGATTGTTCGATATTTTCATGTTTAGATGTTTTGGGGCTGATGAAATAGCATTCACTATTTTCATCTTTCGATAACGTGATATAAACACAAACTGGAAACCAAGCTCTCTCCAGCCATGACTGGACTAGTCAGTCAAGCGGAGAAGGTAAACACCTGCACCACACCACACTCAACAAATAGCCCATCAAAACCTACACCACTTAAACCCACACATAGTAACACAAAACGCACACCTACATTCACGTAGGGTCTCAATAAAAATCTGCCCAAACAACAGAGACCTCCAAAATTGAAATGCAAGCAAACACCACCCCCAACTCCACCCAAATGACACATAGCCCACAAAATTAGTGTGACACTCAACCTCAGCCCATAAGGCAAAACAATGTACTCAGCACACTAGTCATAGGTGACTCTGTAGTCAGGCACACTGATGTTCCACTCACCAGGCTAAGCAAGGTGAAAATTACTGTCAGCTGCCTGTTGGGTGCCAGGATCTGCCACATAATGCATGCACTCAGGTCACTCCACAACAAGTACAAATATGACTCTGTCATTGTCCATGTTGGTGTGAATGATCTGAGACATACCTCCCTGAACTACATGAAAAGAGACATGGAGGAGTTCTCGAATCATGTAGCCCAGGCAGGTATGACCCTAGCCCTGAGTAGCATTCTGCCATCACTCAGAATTATACCACAGTACAAGGACAAAATGATTGATTTCAATAATTGGCTAAGCTTCTGGTGTCATTCTAAGGGGATCCAGTATCTGTCTGCCTGGGATGAAATGCTCGACGGACCACGATACTTTGCCTGCACCTGTCGCCCCTGGGATTCCAGATACTGGCTAAGGCTCTTGCCACCCCAATAGTGCCTTTTTTAGGCAAGGTTCACATGACAAACTCACCATCATAGCAGGTACAAGCAAGCAAAATCTGAGGGTAATGCTACTCAATGCTAGAAGTCTAAATCTCAAAATGCACTCACTTGAGGCACTCCTTAAGATAGAGAACATTGACATCTGTGCAATGACAGAGACCTGGTTCAAGACTCCAGACAGCACCCCTGCATTACCAGGCTAAAATTCATACCACACCTTTTGGCCACCTAACCTGGACCGAAACACGGAGGAGGCGTGTCCATATTCATTAAGGATATCCACACCTACAGGCTAGTTGCTCAACATAATGCATCTGAAATTATTCAAGTGCAACTAACACTGGGCAAGACTGCAATCTAGGTTGTAGCTTATTACAGATTCCCTGCCATTCCCCAGGATACCATAATAATGGGAGATTTCAACTATCCCACCATCAAATAGGAAAACTACTCATGCACTAACTCATTTGCTCAACTTTTTCTGGAATTCATAAATTCCAGCACCCTGGATCAGCATGCCCATACCCAACCAGGGGCAGCAATATCCTGGACCTGGTCATTACCAGTATGGGTAACTGATGCCCTATGCCAGTGGTCAACTCCTCGCTGGTCAGTTCCAACCACAAGCTAATCACCCTAGACATCCATATCCTGCTGCCACCCCCCATTAAGGCCACCACCGTAAAAAAATTCTCCAAAGCCAACTTCATGCTTCTTAAGACAGAAGTGGCAAACTTCACAACACCCATTCAGATGGGAATCCTATACAAATGCACTGTATAAGCACATACATGAGAGCATGGATCATGCCACCCCCAACAGAACCAAGATTCTATCCTCCAAAAAAAAGGAAGTAAATCTGGTGGTCCCCTGCCATAAACAAACTCTACAACAGAAGGAAGAAGCTGTTGCAAAAAATAGTAAAATCCCATGATTGCCGGAACTCTCTGGTCAGCCTCAGCAAGAAGCTGAGATCCCTCATAAAATCCTCCAAAGCTAGTTATGAAAATAAAATCACCACTGATTCTAAAGACAACCATAAAGCATTCTACAGTTATGTCAAGAATCTCAATGACAACACTCATATCTGCTCTGAGCTACAGCGCAATGGCACTAGATATACAGAACCAACTTATATCGCCAACATCCTGGCTGATAGATTCAGTGCACACTTTACCCCCCAAAGGGCCCATCTCTATACCAGAAGAATGCAAAGCCCATGCAGTCATGGATGCACAAGTAAAGACTGCACTCTCCAAAGCCAAGAACACAGCATCCATCGGACCAGACAGTATCCCAGGCTCTGTTCTGCATGAAGTACATAATGAACTGGCACCCCACCTAAGTACCATGTTCAATCATAGCCTCACTTCAGGCTTTGTGCCTATTGAATGGTGCACAGCGATGGTTATCCCACTTCACAAAGGGGGTGCCACCACGGACCCCAGGAACTACCACCCCGTTAGCCTGACAAGCCTGGTTTGCAAGGCCAAGGAATGCATCATCATGGAGCTTATAAACAAAGACATAGGTAACCTCCAAACTCTGGACCCCACTCAGTTTGGGTTTATAAAAGGTAGATCATGTCTCCTAAACCTGACTGACTTCTTTGAAGCAGTCACCAGAGCCGTGGACGAGGGTAAGGTGGTGCACACAGCCTATCTTGACCTCGCCAAGGCTTTTGACACCATCCCCCACTCTGGAATTATAGATAAACTCACTAGACTGGGCATAAATCCCTATGTCACAAGATGGGTGGCCAACTGGCTCACTGACAGAACCCACACAGTGAAAGTAGCCTACTCCAAATCTGACTTCAGACCAGTGACAAATGGAGTACCACAGGGTTCAGTCCTGGGTCCTCTCCTGTTTGGAATTCACTTCTCAAAAGGTCAAAACTAATACAGCAGGTCTTTGGCTAATGAAGTTCACAGACAACTGCAAACTTTGAGCCATAATAGAATTGCCTAATGATGTAGACATTCTACAAAGGGGCCTCACTGAAACTGATGCTTGGTGTCAAAGTCACGGCCTCAAGCTCAATGCCAAGAAGTGCATTGTCATCCTTTTTGGGAAAAAAACACTGTACCCATGAACTACCACATAGCCGTTACCCTACTAAACAGTGAAAGTGTGATAAGAGACCTTGGGACACAGGTGGACAGTAGCCTCCCCTTTTTAATATCACATCACCACAGTAGTCAGGACATCCTTCTATGTGGCACACCTCACCACAAAGGGTTCTCCTCCAGAAAAACAGAAGCCATTATTCCTCTCTACTCATCCCTTATCAGACCCATTATAGAGTACAATGCCCCATTTGGCATGTACCTGGCAAGACACCTACAACAGCTAGAAAGGCCACAAAAGTACCTCACTAAGAGGATTACCACCCTAAAACATATACCATATGCAGACAGTCTCAAAAAACTCCAACTCTACTCTGTCGCATATCGCCTACTCAGAGGCGACCTGTGCCTAACATACAAAGCCATGTCAAACCCAGATCTGTTGGACATGCTACACTTAAAGAAATCCCAATTTCTCCAAGCCACATGCTCCAGGGACCTAAACCTTGTCACCACAATAAACAGAACATGCTGGAGGGATGGATTCATGTCCCAGAGACTTCCCATGCTCTCGAACAAACTACACATTCATGTCAAACAAAGCTCCTCATTGGCTCTCTTTAAGAAAAATCTTAACAATTGGATGGGAAATAGGAAATTCACACCGGGGATAACTTCTGTGGCTCTGCTCAACAGGGGCACAGGAAAATAAATTCTTGGGTGGGGAAAGCCAGGGAACATTTTTGGCTAGGCTTATATATGCCCTAGTACTGACCTATGAACCTATGAACGTATAAGATAGCATGACCAAAGAGTTCCTCAAAATGTTAAATCGGCTTCCCAACTATATCCTCATTAATGACTAGCACTTCAGTGCCACTGTTTAGCACAGAATAAGAAATGTCTCACCTTGCTCTCCTGAGGCAGTGAAAGCTTTTTTCCAGAACATCTTTGGAATCATCAATTAATCTTCCTTATTTACTTGTCCAAACTCCACCCACGCCAAAGTAGCCACTGTCTCTATGTCTTTTCTTCGTCTTTCAGTACACCCCATCTGAATCAGGATAATGCTCTGGGATCATTACATGAAAGGTTACCTTCCTCAGCTTGCAGGCTTCCCTCACTGATGGTGTCTGCCACCAGGTCTTAGGGCAAAACCATGAAAGACAGTGGTTACTCACTGGCCACAGCTCCTTGCTGCCACCTCAACAGCTGAGGTCTTGGGGTGGGATTAATGGGCCAACAGCAGTTTACTATCCTAGGGAAATGAGTCAGTACAAATCCCACTTTATGAGTGACAGCTATGGGTCAGACCTCAGATACATGATCTCTTTAAAAAGGCAGAATGCAGGGACATGAGCCTGACACTGCTGTCTAGCGATGTATGCACAGTGAGTATACTGAAACACACACCTACGCATGACCTACACCAATTGGCCAACAATGAATGCGTTGAGAAAGAGAAGAAAATAACCTGACTGTAGGAACCATGTTACCTTTGACTGTCATCATTTGTACTAGGTTTTGTCAAATACAGAGAAAGTGGAGTATTAGTGCATCAGTGAGGATAGCTGCTTTATGGTCTGTATGCGACTGGCGGTCCAAAACATAACGTAAACGGCTAACATCTTGAGTATGATCCATTAAGGCTCATTCAGAACACAGACAAAGATTTTTTGGAGGCAGGCTCTGAATCCATCTCACACAAACAAAACAGCACCTTACACTATACATATTAAGGTGGAAGAAATGCAAAAAAATGTTTAAAAGAAAAAATATTTACTGCTGTAAAAATATTCCGATTGTGCTGCTCTTGTTTCTTTCTTGAAATCTAATGGAATACGTAGACTGTAGGAGCTACAAGTTAGCTGATAACCAAGCAGTGTATTTACAACAGTTTGTAACGGCACACAGGAAGACAGTTTTTGAACTGCTGGCAGAAAGAAGAAGTTTTGTATTTCAGATATGACTCTTGTTTATTAGCAAATACATTTGGATGTTCAGTCAAGAAATATGTAAACAAAACTAGTCTTAAAGAATATTTATATATAATGAGTCACCCTCTGGAGTGTCATCTCCATCTGTTAAATTACATAGGTGTGTCACATATTGCAATTTATTTGTTTTATATAAAGGGTTCTGTGACATTTATAGATATGTTGAGCATTCTAAAAGGTACCAGTCTGCATTTTAAAAATAATAAATATGTATATTTTGGATGATGTACAATAGGAAGGGCATGATACAGGAATGTAATTAGCATCCTGCAAGATATTTGCTGCTGGGAGGGCTCTAGCTCATACAAATGTTACTCAGTCCAAAGCATATTTGGGTTTGCTGAATCATTTTAAAACAGACATTAAATATTGGAACATTTTTAACACGTTTGCATCATCTATTATTTAAATATGTATGACAGAAATCTGAAAAAAGATCTGGAATTTGCAGTTCTAAACTAAAACTGTGCTATAACCTGCTGAAATAAATGTGTTATTCAGCTGATAAAACAGATTATGCTTTACTATGATGCCTCAGATTATGACTCAGGAACCCTTTTGATTTTATGTCTTACACCCTAATGTCTTGTCAGCAGTGTACTCACTGACAGACTAGAAAAGTTTAACAGTAAATTTTACAACCCAAAGATTTTACAGATATTTTTGTATGGCTCTATTTGACTACATCTACAAATAAAAACTGCTGATTACCTCATTTAAAAGATGCCTGCTGCTCAAATAGATCCACTAAACTGTTTGACAGTGGCACACCATATGAGTATAAACCTGTTTACAGACCACCAAAGTATCATGTTGCTGCTGATGTGCTTTATAGATGATATATCTGGGGAAAACCAGATAAACATGGATATACATGAGGTAAGTGCTGATGTTCAGGCGATGCCTGAGGTTCATACCTATCAACCTTCTAGTGCAAGAAATCTGGGCAAAGCATGATGAAATGGTGGGACAAAGGCCCCAAAATAGGGACAGATTTTAAATATTGCGCTTAGAAACTTAGAAAGTTGCTAGAATAACAGGGTTTGTGCTAACATTCATTTCCCGAAGGATTGGAAGTTTAAAACTCAAATGTATGTCATTGTTTGGTGACTTCAGTCCTCAGAGCATCCCAGTGGTTTGCCAGAAAACCACACATTTTTGAGGAACAGGCCAAAAATATGAGGCAAAAATCTGGACATTCTGGGAAAATAAGGACAGTTAAGAGGTATGCTTAGGTTATGCAGATTAAAATACATTGGCCTGATAAAATGTCAGTTTGACTCAGCTGTAGGTCTATGTCTTTCTTTAAGTCTGCCCTATAGTATTGTAAAGAATTTCAAACCATGCTACTGCAGAATGCTAGCCTTAAATGTTAGATATGCTTATATGCCATAAAGATGTAGAGTGAATGTCACTCCGCAAAGTCATTCAATAATACTGAAAATATTGTATCACTCTCATCCTGAAATATCTGAATAAAAGGCTTAACTAAATCATATGTATGGTGGATTGGCATGGATCCAGATGTAGAAAAGAAGTAAAGGATTTCTGATGAATGTGACGTAAAAGGAATACATTTTCACACCCTTGAAAATGACCCAAGAAGCCATGACCTGGACTACATAATGCCTATGCTGGTCCATTTCTTAGAAAAAAAAAAGTTTCCTGTGTTGATGCCTGCTTATTCAAAGTGTATGAATGTATATGCCATGAATTCTGCTGGCTTACATGCAATTAATGAAAAAGTGATGTTTTGGCGCATGTTGTTCCAGAAATGGTAGTGTCCGATGATTGATATTTTTCAGTAGCAAACTTCATGAAGAAAAATAAACTTTGTCATGTAACTACTGTTTCTTCAAATGGCCCAGCTATGAGGATGGTACAAATTCTGAAGGAAAAGATGAAGAAAATGAAAGGTGTAACTGGAGAAACAAATACGGCTTTTTCAGCTGCAGAATTGCTCTTTTGATGTAAACATTTGTTTCTGCAAAATGCTTAAAATAATGAAGCTTGAGATGCACTTTTGGCTTGATTCTGCCAAATCTAAAAGTCAAAATGCAGAGAAAACCAAGATCAGAAAAATAATTAAAAAAACAAACGAAGAACATTGCCTGGGATGTTGTCTGGTCCCATTGAGGCTGTTTTCTTAGCCTTGGAGAGGGCATTTAAGACTTGCTCCTTGGAGATAGGTGGGGTACAGTTGGTAGGGATGCTTTGTGTTACATGTGCCGGGAGACCTGGGGAGTGAAGCTTGCACTGAACCTGTCAGCCAGCATGTTGGCTATATCCAACAGTTCTGTATATGTAGTACCATTAACTACAAGTTCTGTGCAAATCTGGGTTTTTCCTTTGAGGTTTTGGATTCAGCTAAAGAATTCCTTATGGTTTTCCTTAGTTAGGGATGCTAATTTGGATTCATAAGTGGCTTTAGAGGACTTTACAAGATGTCTTATTTGCCTATTTAAGTTGAAGAGGGAGTGCTTTTAGGTTTGAAACTGTAACTTCCTACTCTTAGACATCAATGTTTTCCTCTTATTGTATACCTGTTAATGGCTGATGTCCAGCAGGTGTTTTTTTTCTCCCTTTATGATCTTGCTTTGGTTCTATCTGGTATGGCAGAGTTAATACAATTGTATAGATGCTTGTATAAAGCATTATCGTATATCCCAGCATAGATAACCTCTCCATCAGTGGGGGAGGGGGTATGAAGCCATTTATGCCATCACATAAGAGGTCATAATTGGCCTTGGTGAAGTTTTTCAGTTCTTTTGCTGCTGGGGGGGGGGGGGGGGTCTGGTGTCATTGTCACCTCCAACAAGACTGATTTGTAGTCAGACATCACAAAAAGTGCAGCACACTTTGGATGGTACAACAATCCCCCATGTTGGTAAGCACCAGATCCAGAATGTTTGGGCCCCTTGTGGAGTGTCACCCAGCTGGTCCAGGCACTGGAGTTAACAAAGTCCAGCAACCTTTGGGTAAGAGTGTTAGTACACGTATAATTAACTCAGTCAATGGGCAGGTAATTAACGTCACCCAAAACAGGGTTGTTCAGTTATATCTTGATCAACTCAAATAGATCCAGGCAGGCTGAGTGGCTGTCTTGGCTCATTGATGGGGTCCTATAGCTGGCAGTGATTTCAAGAGGGGTCTTACCAACAGTGAATTGCACCTGGAGTAATTCATGGTAGTCATTCTGTTTAACCAGTCTTGAGGTATATTTGTATTTTATGAATATTGATACACCACCTCTCTTAGTTCTCACACCTTCAGTTTGAGGTCTGAATGTGTGGAAGGAATTGTAACCCTGTAAGGCTGGGGTGCTTTCCACACCTTAAACCAGGTCTCCTTGATTGCACACATGTCAGCATCTTCCAGAGTAAGGACTGCTTCCAGTGAGTGCAGTTTCAGATTTAAACATCTAGCATTGAGCAGCATAAGCTTGATTTTGTTTTTAGATGGTCTTATTACATTGGGAGTTTTGTCCTTGTGACATTGCCTAAAAATGGCATAATAAGGGTGGCAAGAGTCTTAGCCAGTAACCAAAATCCCACAGGTGACAGATGAAGACCATCTCTAGCAAGCATCGAGGTCTGTTGATCATGTCATTACCAGAGTGACAGGTACTGGACCCCCTTAGAATAACACCAGAAACTAAGCCAGTTATTGAAGTCAGTCATTTTTTTTGTTTGATTTATTGAGGCATCATCCTACGTAAAGGTAAAATGCTGTTAAAAGCTAGAGACATACCTGCCCGGGACACATAATCAGAGAGCTCAATCATGTCTCTTTTCATATAGTCCTGTGAGGTACATTTCAACTCATTCACACCAACATTAACTATGACTGAGTCTTAATAGTGCCTACTGTTGAGAGACTTGAGTGTGTGCCTGATGTTGCAAATCCTGGCACCTGATCTTTTACTTATCCAACCTGGTGAGTGAGGCATCTGTGTGTCTCACAATGGAATCACTTATGACTAAGATATCTGGTTTTGTGTTTTGCCTTAGGGGCTTGTATGCTGAGACATTGGTGTGTAACTATTATGTATACTGCTGTTTTGTAGAGATGTATTATGTGATGTTTGCTTGTGTTTTGGAGGTCTCGGATGTTTAGGTAGGTTTCTGATGAGGACCTCCACAAATGTAGGCATGTGTGTTGTTGGTTTTGGTGGTGAAGGAGGTGAGGTGTAAGTGCTGACAACCTGCTCAGTGTCAGATGTACTGACTGGTGTGCAGGAAAGCATGGATTCTAGGTTCTTAATATAGATGTATTTCTCATATATTGAATTTGTGTGAACTAGAATAAGATTTATGTCATATGCAGGTATATGTAATACATATCTATCTTATAAGTAGTTTGTTAATCTTATGTCTTATTTTCCCACTAATATTCTACCTTAGTCTGTATAACTTGCATTCCTAAAATCTCCCATCAAAAAGTTATTTAATCATCAGCTCTCTACTAGAGATTACAGTATGTGTATATATTTTTAATGTACTGATGCTGCTCTTTTATTAATATAATTAATATAATTATAATTAATATATGCTGTAATTAAATCAAAGGGTTCTTCAAGTAAGTATTAGTTTAAGGGTGTGCACACACAACATAGTATTAGTTTAAGGGTGTGCACACTTATGCAACCAACATATTCTACATTTTTTATTTTTTATATTTTTTTCTCCCAACAGATTTGTTTGTTTTTCAATTGAATTGTACAGGTTATAGGTCACATTCAAGGTGGGAAAAGTTTTGAAATGATTTATTGTGGTGTCATTTTTTTATATCACAAAAACCTGGCATTTTAACAGGGGTATGTACACTTTTTATATCCACTGTACTTCCTTTGTAAGTTTCTCATTCCTCTTAATTCTTTTAAACCATTCTAATCAGTTGTAAACATTGAACTTTAATTATTTTCATTAACATATACAGTTAGAGCTAATAACACTACAGCATAAGCTATTAACATTCAGCAAAATGTAAGCAAATTATATGTCAGCAACAGCTCAATATAAAACATTACTATAGCTTTTGTTTTACAAATTTTTTCCTTCAGAAAGAAATAATTTGTTCTTTGCTGGAAACACCAAAGTGGTTTTAATATTGTTTTTCTCAAGTTCCTCAATCTATTGTAAGCAGGATTTTCTTTTACCGGAATAATTATTGTCAAATCTGACTACATGCTTACCTAATTTAATAGGTGGGCTGGACCATGATGTTTTTAATATTTTATCTTTTTTTCTCATCTAGACATAATTGTAACTATAATTGAATGTGGTGGTGAGTTTTTCTTCTTCAATGGTCCTGTCAGGGATCTAGGAACTCTTTCAATACCACAAGATAAAATTTCAGGTAGATTTAATGTTTATGTAGCCAGGTTCTTAAGAAGTGTATTATATTGTCTCCCTCATACTTTTCCAGTATGCCATAAATTCTAATGTTATTTCATGTCAGTCTATTTTCTAAATCACCAGATTTGTCTATGAGTCAGTTATTTTGCTTTAAAAGAAATTCAGTCTGAGACACACCTTCATTTATTCTGCCTTTATGATCATTTAAAGCTTCTTCAATATTTCTGATTTGTGTACTTTGTTGTTTCTTAAGAATTTCTAAATGTTCCATCCTCTTTCTGATCTCTTCTTTGAAACTTTCTATTTTGGTATCTAGTTTGTCCATTTTAAGTAATATATCTTGCATACTAGTGACTATATGACTTTTTTAATACAAGAATTGTGAGTACCATTTCTTGAGTGGGTCATGTTGAAGTTTCTTTTGTCTTAACCAAGCATTTGAAATTCTGACAGGAAACCTACAGCTTTTGAAGAATCTGAAGTATATATCTTTTCTCTATTAGTGAATAAAATTAGCTAACAAGTATCTCCAAATTTAATTTTTTGATTATATTTTCTGTCAGCGGAAAGTTTTTAGTCACAAAGCTTTCACCAGTTCCTGCTCTCAGTTAGCCATCTTGGCCATGCCCCCCCCCCCCCGAAAAAAATGCTTTTTATTTAAATTTTTTATCAGGTTGCATGCCTAATACCTTGAAACTTGGTGAGTTGAGATCTCATCCAGTTCAACTCATTGATATGTGGGTGAAGTACCTAAAATGTTGTGTTAGATAGTGGAGAAACCTTTTCCTGGCAGGAGAAAGAATGTATTCATTTTTTACTGAAGGTGCTACAGTCTACCCATAACTTCTTAGTTAGAAAATAGCCAAAATCCTGAAAATGTAAACTAATATCTGATTACTGATAAATGCTGTATAGAGAAAAGTACATACAGCTGTAAGTATTCATATATGTGATTGTGAGGCAAAGATTTTAACTCAACTAAAATATACTTCACTTTGAGTTACTTGCTCAAAAATTGCGTATGTAGTGTATTACATATTAAGTGTTTAGTTGTAACTGGTACATTATATTTCAGAGTTCTATTAAGTACTTGGAGTAATTCAAGTTCAGGCTACTTCTGAGTTTGCCAGCATCACTGCAGTCTCTGCATAATGCACCTAGAAGTATTCAACTATTGATCACTACAGAAAAGTTTAATTACTGCTGCTCTTTTCATAATGTCTGGTTTATTTATTTAGATGTCTGGATTTTTAGGTTTACTACGTAACATTATGGTACTCATCATCATCAACTCCATTTTTCCCATTTTTACATGAGATGGTGATGTTGCATCAACTGTTGCCTCTTCTCTCTATTCAGAGTCACTCTCCTTCATGGTCATGCCTGCCTGTTTCAGGTCTTTTTCAATGCAAACCATCTGTCCTTTTGCTGGCTATCCTCATTTCCTCTTTCCTTCATTGTGTGTTTTAAAATAAAATATTTTTTACAAAATCATCTTCCATTTTCTTACACATGACTGAACCACTGTAATCTGCTCTCCTTGACCTTCTATGTACTTGCAAGCTACGTAAGCTTCTGCTCTGATGGCCTATTTTTTTTTTCATTTGTCCCATGGTGTACATCTTACTATCTATCACATGCAGTTTATCTCCATGTCCTCAGGTTTTCTGCTCTGCCTTAACTCTTCAGATTTCTGTGCCATGCAGAAGCATTGGTTGCACCACTGTTTTGTATACCTTACTTTTCAACTTATGTGGCATTTTCCTCTTCCTTTGGCTGCACCACAGTGGATTCTAACTTTGACCACCACATTCAGATTTCCCTTCTTCTCAACCACATCTCCCAGACACCTCAAGCAGTTAATGTGTTTCCTTTCTATCTCAAATTTGCTGCCATGTCCACTATCATGTCTGTACTCAGTTTCATTCCATATGTACTCAGTTTTGCATCCCAGTTCCCTATCATTTTTCTGAAGTCTTTGTCCAGAGTCTGCTTGTAGTGCCACATCATTTATATCCAGCAGTTTTGTTGATCTGCCCCCTCTGATTTGTCTGCTGATGTAGTTTACCACCAGAATGAACAGGAGTGGGCTCACAGCTGAACCCTAATGCATACAGTCTCCCATTGGGAACCCTCTGTGAGTCTGAATACAGTTTGTATTTGTGTCATTGAGTCCTTGTACATAGTCTGCACTAATTCTATCAATGTTACTAGGATTTTAAACCAATGTAACACTACCCAAATTAACTTTCTTGAGATGCTGTCATATGGTTCCTGTAAGTCTAAGAATGTCCAGTTGGACTCTTTCTTCCTCTCCAGCTTTTTCTCCACTATCTGTCTTACTGGAAACATCAGCTTAGTTGTACTGCATCCTGATCTGAATCCAAACTGCTCATCTCTCATCTCATGTTCTACTACTCTGTGTATTTGTTTATCTCTCTCTAGCACTTTCATACTCCGGAGGCAGGAGTTTGATACATCTATACTGTCTGCAGTTACGAATATCTCCTTTGTTCGTGTATACTGTTACTAGAACACTTATTCACCAGTCATCCAAAATATGCTATACATCTTTCTCCATAATGCAATGAATATCATCAGGATCCATTTCTCCCTAATGCCTCCAACATCTTGATAATATCTGCATTAACTTCACCCGGGCCTACCACTTTCCCTGTCTTCATATTCCTTAGCATACTTTGTACTTCTAAGGTGTGTTCTTCTTTCATTTTACGTGGATGTGGCAGTACAGCATCTGTTGGGTTTTCTTCAGTTAGAAGCTTCATGAAGTACTCCTTCCATCTTCTCTCAGTTTCCTCTTGACCAGTGAGCAGATTGCGGTTGGTATCCGTTAACAATAGCATTTACTCGGTATCTTATAGGTTCATAGGTTTAGTACTAAGCTAACTGCCCTTGCGAGCCATTTTAAGCCTAGCCAATTATCCCTTGTGAGGCTCAAACCCTGCAACTTGTGTTTATAAGGCAAACACCTTAACCATTAAGCCACCCTCTCAACTTCTTTATCTTTCTGTTATTGCCTTGCAAACTATTAGTTTCTTTGTGCCATCTGATGAGTCACATTCCAGAATCAGGCAGAGTTTCCACGACATCTTTTTCTTTGCTACTATGAATTCTTTCTTAACTTCTTTGCTAGCCGAACGGTATTCTCTCTTTCTCTAATCTGTCTTTTCTATCTTATGCTTCTTCCTTCTTTCTTTTGAAAACTTCTTGGATTGCTGTATTCCACTGCCAGGTTTCCTTATGTAGCTTAGTTCCTTACCTGGCTTGACAGTATACTTGTTCTTTCTTCATCATTCTTGCTGTTTTAAGATGCTGATTTGTTTTTTAATATTGTCATTTTTTATTGTTGTTTATGTCCTAATAGCTTTCAGCAATGATATTTAGCATAAACATTTCCATATAAAATGGTTAGTCCACATTTTACCTCTGTAACTTACAGTGTTATACCATATTACTGACATCATCGACACTTTGCAATATAACAACTAATCAATAGATTTCTGCTTGCTCACACTCCAAGCATACACCCCAAAGCTGAACAGTATCATTCCTTTCCAAGGCTATACCCCCTAAAAAATCCCTTCTGTAATAAGCAATAAATCAAGAATCAATGTACTCCATTTCCTCACCTTCCACCCTTTAGATGGTTTTCTCAGGTAACGTGACTTTTATCCTTGTTATTCTCTGCACTTGTAGTTAATCTATCACTTATAATCCACTACAGCAGCATTGTCAGACATTTTGTCATTCTGTTTTGTCTCTCTGAGCATTCTAACCAGTGCTGTGCTGCTACTGTCATTCTCCTAGTTAACTATTATGTGTGCCCCTTTTTTGCATCCATATCCTCATTTTTCATTCAATATTTTGAGATGCTGTTTAAAGACACTGCTTTCTTCTTTGACTCCGCCTATTTCCTCTTCTTTCTGAGGTGTAAGAGCTAAGGACGTTTCCTTGAACTCCTGTGTTTTTGGTCCAGTCACCTTCCAGCTGTGAATTTCTTTTTGTGGACTTGTTAAGTTAAATGAAGTAAATGTTTACTTTTCCAGCATGCATACCCAGTAACACAATAGTCCTGAAAAAAACTTAAATCTTGTGCAGTACATTAAATTAATATTTTTAGAGACTAGCTGGATGTTACAACTTAAGATACTGACAACAGCTCTAACCAGAAAAGAAAAATGCTAGTTTTCGAGATAACAGAGTGGATAATAGTTGTCATGACTCCTTCTCACCTATATTTCTTTATAAGAAATAAGTGTTACAAAAACAGCCATAATGTGCAGCTACTGACACAGTACTAAAGGATTTTGGAAGTTCTCACTTCTTGTTATAGCCTTAAAATAATATTGATTGGAAATATTTGAGGGAACATATATATCTAAGCCTTGTAAAACATACTCTCATTTCTGTATTAAAGTAGCTATATGCAGCTAATGTCAGTATCAGTCATTCCAGTCTTTCACCATTTTGTAAGTCAAGATTGTATGTACCTGTAAACAAAGAAAACCACCAATGAGCCATATCCACCTTGAAAAATGTTTAGTAAAACTCACAGCAAGCGAAGTAAAGCACAACACAGCACACAGTAACGCTGAAACCACTACCAGTTCATTTTCATCTCCAAATTCGTCAGAAAATGCTGACAATCCAAACCCCTCCCCATTTATACCCTTACACATTAATAATCAACAGTTTTAAAAATCATGTGACATCAATTGAAACTTTCTAAAGCAGAAGTAAAAACCAGCCATACAAAATAAAAGTTCCTCATTTTATATTAAATAAAACCTTCTTTTTAAAAGCATGTAATAAATAAATACTTGAATAAAATAACATATTAAATATATACACAATAAATAGTTCAACAGAGTAATTATAGAATCCATAGCTTTGCTGCCCTTAGTTACAAGACAGGGGCAACAGGGCCATGTTGTTCAAATCTTGCCACTTGCTGGCTTCCAGCACCAATTGCCAGCATGGTTTCCCAAGAACCACCCCTACCATCCATTAATGCCTCATCCAGAACAAAAAAAAGTATACGAGGCACCTTCACAACTCAGAGTGTGCTTGTATAAAGCATTTCTATTATTACCTCTCCTGATGTCATAAAGATGTTCGTAAATTCTTCTCTTTAGACATCTTTCCATTTTACGTATATAAAATGCTTTACATGTTTTTCAAGCTGCAATGCAAATAAGCCCTTTACTTTCACAGTTAAAATAAGATTTAGATTTTATATGTCTGTTCCTATTACTAACAGTAATCTCAGAGGTGTCAGAAATGTAGGGACAGTGCTGACATACTCCACACTTGAAGGTACCCACCTTTCTAACAGAACCATCCCCAAGCTTATTTTCCATAAGGTCCTTAATGCATCTACCTTTTCTGAAAATGAACTTTAATGGAACATCAAATTTTAGGTTCAAATCAGAAAACTTGAAGAACCTGTCCCATTCCTTTTGGGCTATGCCTCTAATAACTTGGGAGTCTCCACTAAAATCTGCAATAAAAGCATTTCCATATGTGCCATCTTCACCTTTTCTCAAACCCCCCCCCCTTCCTTTGTGCTGGTGTCAATAGAACATAGAATTGCTGTAAATCTTACTTTCCTATACTGCAACACCTCTTCCTGAACTTCTTTAATTAATATTTCTGGATATCCTCTTTCTAAAAACATACGCTTCAACAAATCACACTCATCCCTAAAGTCATTGTCATCAGAGGTCGTCCGACTACCACGCACATACTGACCTTTCACTATAACTTTATTCTGACAGTGAGGGTGGGCACTTGAAAAATGCAGAAATTAATTACAATATGTCTCCTTCCTATACGCTTTTGATTCAAAACCACCATCACTCTTCCTAAGATTGATATCCAAAAAATCTGTACTATCTTAACCAATCCTGTACGGAAATCTGAAAAAATCAGTACTATTGGAAATGTGTTCGAAGAAATTCATAAATTTCTCCTTACTCTCTGTCCAAAATATACAGATGTCATCTAGGAAACATCTGTATATTGCCCAACAATCCTTAAACACTGCGTTAAAAACATATTTCTGCTTCCACCATGCCATCACTAAATTTGCATAGGTGGGAGCACACATGGGTCCCATGGCCACTCCCTCTAACTGTCGGAAGAATTTCCCTTCAAAATAAAGGAAGTTATTGTTTAATACCAGTTCCATCAAAACAGTAAAAACATAAATCTCCTTCTCAGTAAAACCATTGTCATTTCTTAAAATCTCTTCAAAGAACTCCAACCCAGTCCTATGGGGAATAGAGTTGAAAAGGTCCACCACGTCAATGGTAATAAAAATAACATCATTGGTTATCTGTTTGTCTCTTACACTTTAGAAAATCCCATGAATCCTTCAACACATTACATGCTCCTACATACAGTTTTTTTAACCTGTAATCCAAGTATTTAGCAATTGGTGCAGTTACAGATTGTCTAGCTGCCACAATAGGCCTCAAGGGGGTTGGGTCAAGCACATCCTTATGGACCTTTGGTATCCTGAAGATAGATGGTACTCTTGGTTCCTTGTGTAAATACCTAAAAGTCTCAATGTCAATGCAACCATCTAATACCAAGTCATTATTGTGTATATATTTAATATGTGATTTTATTCAAGTATTTATTTGGGCGGCCATGGTGGTGCAGTGGTTAGCATTGCCGCCTCACAGCAAGAGGTTCTCCGGTTCGATCCTCGGCTGGGGTGCCTTCTGTGCGGAGTCTGCATGTCCTCCCTGTGGTCGCGTGGGTTTCCTCCGGGTGCTCCGGTTTCCTCCCACATCCCAAAGACATGCTACAGGTGGATTGGACACTCTAAATTGGCCCTAGGTGTGCGTGTGAGTGTGCCTTCTGTGGAAGGTTGGGCGCCGGGCTGGCAACTCGACACCGTAAAACTCCACTGCCATTCAATGTGCGGACAAGGTGATCCGCTGTGGCGACCCCTAACCGGGAAAAGCCGAAAGAAGAAGAAGAATTCAAGTATTTATTTATTACATGCTTTAAAAAAGAAGGTTTTATTTAATATAAAATGGGGAACTTTTATTTTGTATGGCTGGTTTTTACTTCTGCTTTAGAAAGTTTCAATTGGCGTGACATGATTTTTAAAACTGTTTATTGTTAATTTGTAAGGGTATAAATGGGGAGGGGTTTGGATTGTCAGCATTTTCTGATGAAGTTGGAGACGAAAATTAACCGGTAGTGGTTACAGCGTTGCTGTGTGCTGTGCTGTGCTTTATTTAGCTTGCTGTGAGTTTTATTAAACATTTTTCAAGGGGGATACGGCTCATTGGTGCTTTTCTTTGTTTATTGGTTTCATTTTGGGCACCTCATCCTCCTAGACTTCTGTATTGTATGTACCTGCTTACAGATGCACACGAGCACAAACACTTACCCACATAAAACCAAAACCAAAGCTGTGCACGTGTATCTGCATTCTCTCAAAGTGTTTTACATGTTACATTTTGATTGCTAAATTGTCCATTGTTAATTTTTCTGCTGCACTTGGGCTTTCCTTGCTCCAGTCTTTAGCTGATTGAGAAAAGCTGATTCACAAAAAGTTGCATTAATTTATTTGAATCAGCTTATATTTTATAGCACTATAAAAATTTGGTTTAAGGAATACCTTCTTCCTAAACACATTTCTCTTGTCCCAATGTATATTTATTGTCTATAAAATGACCTTACACTTTAATATATAAACAAAGCATGAGTTACACGTTCTTCTCCTTTTGTGGCATTTCTATTCATTTGTTTTCCCTTAGTGGCCATCATGTTGGGTTTGTCAACAATTTTGTAAAACCTTCTTTAGGAATTTGTATTCTTGGCTTTTATATTTTTGTTCCAATACATTCTTTAATATTGGTGGCCCAGAAAATTCTTAACAAAGATCTGTGACCATTCTTTCTTTCCCTCTTTCCCTCCATGAGGGGTTATAAACTTATTTAGCTTTTTAATCCTCATTTTTTGCACATTGTCAGGAAGAGCAAAGGCTAGAATTTCAGGAAATCTGACACTTTTAGATAGATGGACTGAATATAGGGAGGAGACTCAGTAGTTAATTGTCAGTCATTGCACGCTCACTCCACAGATACCACAGCTCCTCTTACAACCTCTCTAGGTTCCTTTATACCTCTCCTAACAACACACATCTGCACTCAGTCAGCCCACCTTCACTCCTCTTACTTTACTGCTCACTGAGGCTTTGTGCACTTCACAATAACTAGCCATATTCCTAATATCACTTACCTATTTTTACAGTACACTTGTTCTGCCTTTATCGTTGCAGCTTAGGTTCCCCCAGCAACTGAAACATTGCCAAATAAAACCACTGCTATGGTCTGGTTTCTTCTAAGAGTTATTTCAAGCCAAGAATAACACTTTTGTTAATAAGGATACCCATCAGAAAAGTCTGCATAAATGACTGGATGTTTACAGTTATTATTATTAGTAATTTTGGGCCTTAATAATTATTTTTAAACATTGTGACTGGATGTTTACAATTCTTTTTAATAGCAAATTTTGTACTTTTACTAGTGATTTTTTAAACATTGTTTCAGCCGGTGTGCATACCTGAAAGAGCTGTCTCCCACCCCAGGCAACTATAGCTTCATCTCTCACCACTAGGTGGTGCAACTAAAATTATACTTGCTGTATCTTGTCCCAAATAAATCTGCCTCCCCAATGGAATTCCTGTAGAGCATGGCTAGTACCATTTACTTGGTGTATTGTGTCCCAAAATAGATTTGCCTTCCTTTCTTGACTTACACACCAAGGCCATAAAAGTAGTGTTTCTGCCTCTAAATCTTCTTGGCTTTCTCCTGCTTTCACTTACCTTACAGCTCCAAGGTTTCCACTTCTCATACTGATTGCACTTATCTCTGGGGGGGGGGCAGCCCACTCTGTTCGCACTTGCTACTCACGGCCTCACTTGGGTCCCCCACTCTACTCAATTCCCACCCACTCCTGGATCATCTAGACTTATACAAACACTATCCACTCCTCCTAACTTTGCCCAATCAGCAATCACTCGCCGTCCACCAGTCACACCTCAATTAACCAATATACTATATGCAACACTCCTCCCTCCCCTCACACACCTCATTAAAACTGTCCTTAAGCACTCTACTCCCACCGAACTACACCAACACTCCTCTGTCCTTACATCTTCTTTATCACACCATCAAGCTAACCTAACATTCCAAAACAAAGAATACACACCATGCTCTTTCTCCTGTCCACACTCCATACCCTACAGCTATCAGCATACTATCTAACATCCTCCACTCACCTACTGATACAGCATGTCCATAGCCCCACACCACATTATATTAATACTGTCCACTCCTCGCTCTCCTACTCTGCCATCTCCTCCCAACTCTACAATCACACACTGATTGCATACTTCCCACTTCAAACATGTAGTTGTCAGCAATACCACTAACCACTTCAGCAAACACCTTCACATACTCTCCAAACTGTCACACAACAAGCATGTATATTATCACAAATTCTCTGTAGTGGTGATATACATCCCAATCCCAGGCCACATACTGCACAACATACCATCATCCCTGCCATTCCACCCCTTTCTCTCATTAAAACCTCAGACCTACCCATTCTTAACATGAACCTTAGAAGCTAGTTAACAAAATCACAGACTTTCATGCAGTCACTGGTTAATCCTCACCAGACATTCTTATAGCAACAGAAACTTGGCTAAACCCCATATAAGAAACCCAGACATACTTCCACAAGGTTGTTGCGTACACAGGTTAGACAGGATCAGGAAGAAGGGAGGCGGGGTTGCAATCTTCTACAAAGATAACCTAAGCATAGTCTACCTATCCATCTAATACCCTTATGATAACAACATTGAACTCATATTAACATGGCTCAGAATCACCCTATAAAAAATATTACCATAATAGCCACTTGCATACCTCCCAACAATACTCCCACTGCCATTGAGGAACTCATAGCCTGGACAGCCTCAATCTACACCCATGAAACCATTATCACAGGCTACTTCAACTTAGACCGGAACACTTGCACTGGTAATAACCCCTCCAGCTTCATAAATCTACATGATTTCTTCCAAACTATCCAATTTTCCACTCAAGTAGATAAACATAGCAAAAGGGAATCTATCTTAGACTGGTCACTTATTAACAGTACCACCCGCAACTATCTCTCTAGATGCCTTCCAAATAATTTAAGTACTATAGACCTACCTACTTAATCTATCATCAGCTCAACCCACCCAGAACCATAGTTTAAAAAAGTTGTATGAAATACCAACAACTTCTCCAACGAAGCATTCTTACATGTACTCAGTAAATGTAACTGGGCACCACTCCATCATCTCCAACTCGACCAGGATGTAACTTCAGTGACACATTTCTAGCTATTCTAAATGGCTTAGCACCATCTCATACATGTCGTGTTAAAAATAAGAGATTGTCCTGGATATCAAAAGAAACCATTAGACTTCAAAAACTAAGGGACAAAACCTGGTTTCAATACCAGAAAACAAAAGACAATACAACTCTGTTAGCATACCAGCAGCTCCACAATCAAACAAAAAAACAACTCAAACTAGACAGAAAAATATATTATACATCTTTGCAAAACAAATATGAAAACATTCCCAAAAAGTTCTGGCAGGCAGTTAACTCACTCCTCCACCCAGGCAAAGCCACAACCCCAAAACCAACAACCAATAACCAAAGTGTGCGTATTGCCTCACAAATCAACACCTACTTTATAAATGGGTCTATATTATGATATCGTACATTCAGAAGAGCGAATGACACATAATCAACTCCATGTAAGTGAAAGTCTACAACATCAAAACCTCAGAACAGCGATTTTTTCCAAGGGAAAAAAAATGCTGTTCCAAGAAAAAAACAAAGTATAAAACATTACATAATGTGGGGGGCTTTGCCCCCCATACCTCCCATACTTAAATATACCAACTTCGAGATCGCACTACAGTGCCGAAAAGGCAAAGTAGTGAAAGTGGCCAAACAAATTCTTTCCCAGAGAAAGAATTCTCTGAAAAGCCGCTTCACTATTTTGCCTTTTCACGCTTTTCAGTTCGACAAAGATGCATCCGACAACCTGCATCTGCGACAGCGTAATAGAGATCCCTTTATAAACACCATCCTCTCCTTACTTACAGGGAACAATTCCCCTCCACCATGTCTTCCACCTAATTTGGAAATGAACAACTACTCTTTTGACCTCAAACCTGTCCTAATTAACACCATAAGAATCTTCTTCTTTTTTCAGCTTTTCCCGGTTAGGGGTCGCCACAGTGGATCACCTGTCCGCTCATGATTGGTAGTGGATGAAAAAAAAAAGCTGAAACCTTCGTCCTTAACAGCTGATGAACTCCCCAATGAGTACTTCAAACTTTCAGCTGATGCCATAGCTCTGCCTATCTCCATTCTGGTAAATAGGTCTATAGCAGAACAATACATCCCAAACTTATGGAAATTTTCCTATATCACCCCTCTACATAAAGGAGGAACATCAACAGAATTAAAGAATTCCAGAGCCATAACCACCCTTTCTCTCTGTGTCAAAATTCTGGAAAAATGCATACATGCTCAGTCACTACAATACCTGCTCTCTCACAACCTTATCTCTCCCTTCTAACATGGTTTCAGACTGAAACACAGCACCACCACACCCCTAATTAATTTCTCTAACTCCATCAACCAACTCAGAAATTCAAACCAGCTCTTAGCATCAAGCTTCCTAGACAAGTCAAAAGCATTCGACACTGCCTCCCATCAAAAATTCCTCAGTAGTCTTGCCTCAGTAAACCTACCAAAGACTTCTCTCTCATGGTTTCTAAGCTATGTTTCTGACAGACAATAAGCAGTATGATGGAAATCTGAAATCTCACCACTTCTGCCTGTCTCAGTTGGAATCCCCCAAGGATCCATACTAGGGGCCCCTTCTTTTCACCATCATCTCTAATGATTTAGCCTCATCCACAGCACATGCTAAAGTAGTTCAGTATATGGACAATTTAACTTTAATCTGCTCAGCAGATACCTTACCAGACCTCCAAATAGTAGCGCAACAAACTTTTAATGATATTGAAACATATCTAACTAAATCACAACTAATCCTCGACCCCAAAAAGACTCAGTTAATGTTATTTAGCAGTAGCAAACAATCACTGACCACTCCTACTTTCACTATTCTCTCAGCAAACAACACAGTCATCCAACCAGTTGAGCATACGAAACTCCTCAGCGTGACTATCGACAACAAACTCAGATTTAACCAACACATAGCCATCACGATTAAGAAAGTTCACGTCAAACTTGGCTGACTGTACAGAAGCAAGCCATTCCTCACTGACAATACCAGAATAGCCATATCTAGAACCTTCCTCCTCTCTATGCTTCTTTATACTTTCCTCCTCTTTCCCAAATTAAAAAAAATCAGACAATCAAATTGGAAACTTGCTACAACAAAATAGCCTGCTTCACAGCCAAAGTTCCCCACCAAACCCACCATTGTATTGCACTACATAAATTAAATTGGTTCGAGCTACCTACCTTCTCCATCTCTATCGATTTAAATTCACACACAATATCATCTTCCATCCTGACAGTTGCCCATCTTGCTGTTCCCTACTCATGCCCACGAAGTCTAAGATCTGCAGACATAAACTTTCTCACAGTAAACAAAGCTAACAACACTCACGGTGAAGCCCCCTTCTCAAATCAAATAGCCAAATTATGGAACTCTATACTCCACACCCTCCAAAACACACCTGAATCTACCAATTTCAAACAACTACTATTTGAACATCTACCCAAGAACTGGCATTGCTCCTGCACCAAACCTGACTGACAAGATATCTATAACTCTCTCATCATACTGTCCATGCCTTACCTCATTTTGTCCCTGTCCTTAATGTTATTACTACTCATAAAAATATATATATATATATATATACATACATATAAAGGAAATTGTATTTGTTCATAACTGTTATTTAATATGTACACAGTACTAATTGTATTATTCTCAGAGTGACCTTTACTGAAATGCTTGTATGATTTTCTTTTTTTGAACTTGTATCTACTAGAAAACAGTATTGAATACTTCTTTGTACATACTAACTAGATGACATGCATTCTACATCTTACTATATGTATACTATTGTACTATGTAATTATTGTAATTTGCTTATTTTTCTGTGCAGCTTTTCTCCCTGGGAAAAAGGCTGAAAAAGAACTTTTGGCCCAGTTGGACTTTACTGGTAAACAAATGTAAATGAATAAATAAATATATAAATAATGTAGCACCCTCCCAAAAATGCAATTAAATCACTTTTTTGTAGCTGAAAGAAAAGGTTCATTACAATAGATGCACAAGAAGACAAAGAACATAAACTATCGAGTCACTGGAAAATAGTTATTGACACTCTGATCAGATGTTCTGAAAGTAAGCAGCAATTCTGAATGATGAGATCTAGAAGGAAATGTCTAGGCAACATAATGTTGTTTTTCTGAGTACACTTGCTGCATTTTACATTAGGTATTATGGGAAAGATCGAGCTTAACTAAGTAACTAAAATCAAGTCAGTATGCCCACCCCAATCAGACCATTCTGAGGAAGAATAAATTAAAAATGGATGTAACAACTTATAATGCTTTGGGGACATTAGTACCGTGCAGAACATCAAGGATATATTTTGTCAAGCTTTGTACCATAGTACTCCTTTATTAACAAACAAATAAGATAACACAGTCCTATCAGTGCTAGAACCCAGTGGCTGCAGTGTTCACATCGCATGATGAAAAGATAACACAAAGCTAGGGTTTATAAGGGCAGAAAAGGTGTATTTTATTTTATTGCCTTATTATACAGAACAGGGACAGATTCTAAGTACTGGCTGCAAAACTCTTTAAAGAGAAAACATAAACATTAAAACCAACAAGTCTATCATTTGATTTTAATCTTGGAACCTAAAGCAAAAAATGTGACTGCACTCACACTGCTGATGTAGAAGAATGAAGCCTTGCCTACAGAACAGATAAGCTGGCTTTGGCTATTGGCCCAGGCATTGGAGTACCCACTATAGAGTGGCAGAAGAAAGGTGATGCAAATGCCTGCTAACCTCTCTCAGAGGAGAGAGGGAAATGGTTGTTGCATGGCAACATTGAGAATTGCATCACCACAGAACTGGGAATGGCTGCCTTGCAACAGTCGACTGCATGCCCATCCATCTATGTCATACAGCATGTTGAGGGGGGTCAGGCACAGCTAGCCAACACCCAGACATTATAGCATGACAGTTCTTGTGTTACCATCACTCACTTTAGACATGGGGCTCTGCACATAGTTCAGAGCTTCATAATATTGTGAACACAGATACATTTTCTAATACTTTGAACATAAACAAATGCATTTTTTTAATCCATTACATTTGTGCTTACCTTACAGAACAGAGTAATTTGCTCCACTGGAGTAGCAACACTAACAGAAAATGCCAAGTACTTGTTTTTGTTGTAGTAAACAAGTAACATAAGTAAAGGACCACAATCATTATTTTCTCAAAGAAGGATATATATAATCCTAGATGATAGAGTTAGATAACCTTACAGGACCCTGGATCACTTGACAGACTTTACACAGACTCTATTTTGAAATTATATTTAATTGAATGCAAATACAGTGCACTTTAGTCTGTCTCTCTAACTTTTATTTCCCATCCTCTAGTCTCCTGAGTCTCTGAACACAATCAAGCCTTGCCAGGTGTCAGTAGGTGCATACGCAGAAAAGATTGTATTCCAGCAGCACTAGTCTCAGAAGGAGGAATATGAAGGGAATAACTCTGAAGTGCTTCTTGAGTAGACTAACTTAAGAATGTGAAGGGCATTCCTAAGGAAGTTTTTAATCAGATATGAGACACTGGAATTAAGGTAAGGTTCAAATCTCTCCAAGTTCCCTCATCTTTAACTCCTCTCAGGCTGATGGTATTCAAGTACAGGGATGTTGGAGTGATTTGAGTAGTAAAATACATAGGGGCACACTGTACAGATTTAATTCTTAAACTGTTTTTCTCCCTCAGTTTTTCATAGACTTATTATGTAAGGTGAAACTCTCATACATCTCCACAGTTAATAGCAATTCCACCCAAATTACAGTTACATATACACTCAATATAAATTGCACTGAATATCACAAAAATGACGTTAAAAATAATAAACCTGTTACTTGTTATTTTGGTACCTTTCGACATATTCTCCAAGTAGATGAATATCCTTTAACTGTGACGGTAAAATTCCTTTTAGGTATGTTGTTGATTATCCATTTTATTTCATATGGATTAAAATAAACTGACCAGCTATTCCATGTGTAGCCAGATTCGTAGATTATTTCTGATTTTGCAAACTTCATAATAAACCTCAACCATTGAAAACTATGGACAGAATACCTTAGAAGTATAATCAGGCATATGTATGTGCAGTGGAAGGTCAGCTCATGTAAAGATGGAAGATGCTGGCAAATGTTTCAGGAATTTCAGAACTGCTACTAATTAATTTATTATGTTCTCCAACAGGTAATGCCAGTTCATGTTTAATATTACTTTTAACCGTTATATAGCCTTTTTAAAATCTAATACTGAATGTTTTTAATTTAGCCTGATGTATTTTGAAGCATATTTTTAAATACTGAAGACTGATGTTTGTTTTTTTTTTTGCAAAGTTTATCAACGCAAGTGTTTCTCCACTTAAATTTAAAAGTTGACTTCAGCATGTTTTTGGATATATTTAACGGAACATTTTGTAATATTAACTCAAACATTTTGTCATACAAGTATTAATAGTATTCTCAGTGTTACGATAGTGAAACAAAGTTTTATACTTCAATATATTTAGCTCCTCACCAATGTTTTAGTAGTTTGTTATTCTAAATTTCCTAAATCCCACCAATTAAATCACTTTTGTTTAGCAGAATTAACTGTGGAAATGAAGATGTCATGGCTGTAGTTGCCCAGTATAGGAAGGAAAGTACAGTTGAGTAAGCTGAACTTACCATAGCGGTACATGTTCATATGATCACTGATGCACTAGCCTTAGCTGTATGGGTTATATCCTGCTAAGGATATAATGGCCGGCCAGCTTCCAAAGCTTCAGGGCACCTTCTATGCACACAGTCATGCAGCTTGAACTAAGCTGACTAAAAGACAAATTTGGCATGAAACCTTTCAGAGCTTTCCTGTCAGCAGACAGAGAGAGGCTCAGCCCTGAAAGGACAATGCTAATAACAAAATATATGCCCACACTCTGGCATAAACAATACTCCAAAATACAAGGGGGATGGAGGGAGGGGGCAACCACTGCAGCAGTGATCATTTGAATATCTACTCTTATGGTAAGTTCAGCCTACCTGACTGTACTCTGTTCTTTATATTGATCCCTTCTGCAGTAGCCTTAGTGATATAGGTAGATTACCATAGCTAAATATATTTGGGAGGTGGAAGAAGAATGGTCCAGGAGCCCCTGGAGAATGGTCTTAGCAAAGCTTGATCTAGACCTAGAGAAGGAATCAACCTTATAGTGCTTTGTAACAGCATGTACAGAGAGCCAAGTAGCAGCTTCTACAATACTTCTAGAATCCAGCCCTTTCCAAAAAGCCAAAAATGAAGGCATGGCCCTGGAAGAGTGAGCCTTGACCCTGCCTAGAATAGATTTGCTATTGTGAGTATAACAAAAGGTATTAACCTGAGACAACCATTTGGAAATAGTCTATTTGACACAGGTTGTCTCTTCTTCTTACCTTCACAAGGAATAGACCATCCAAGAGATGTAAAACATTTATTTCTGTCAAGATAGTATTTGAGGTGTATGTGGTCATCCAGGGTGTGGAGTAGCCCTTCTCCCTCCTTTTTAGGATCAGGAAAGAAAATGGGAAGATGGATAGTTTGGCTTAAAGTAAACTTGTGTGACAGTTTAGGCATAAAAGAAGGATTAGATCTCAAAGAAGCCCTGTCCTTGTGGAAAATGAGATAGGGTTGACTCACCATAAGAACATGCAAGTCAGCTATCCTTCTTGCAGATGTCAGAGCAACCAGTAAAACTGTTTTCCATGTTAAGAACCTCAAGTCAGTCAAATTAGCTGGTTCAAATGGAACAAGTGTTAGCTTTTCTAACACAAAATTAAGATCCCAAGGAGGAGTCACCAGTTTTCTAGGAGGCGTTCTTATGCAAAAAAAAAAAAAAAAGAAAAAACTTTCAAGAACATTTTGACACGAGACTGTACTGAAAGAGTAGGATTCATGGGCAGACATGATGCTGGAATGGCCAATAAATGAACCTTCACAGAGGAAGAAAAAAGGCCGTAGGATAGTGACTCAAAAAATATTGTAAAACCAGTGAACAATTAGTTCTGAATGGGTGCTGGTTATATTGTTGGCACCAACTAGAAAACCTTTCCCATTTGTTAATATATGATTTTCTAGCAGTAGACTTTCTTGTATCCATTAGTATTTGCTGTTCATTCTCAGAAAACAGGTGTCTAAAAGGAATTAATACCCTAAAAGGTTATATCAAACACCCCTGGTCTTGTGTGAGTAGATCCAGTCCATGAGGATGCCATTTCCAAAAGAAGGGAAAGCCATAGTTGTCTGGGCCAGAATTGAGTCACTTCAGTGATCTTCAAGGATTCCTTGATAACCTTCAGAAGTACCCTGGATATTAGTGGAAAGGCATAGACAGGAACATTCCTGTCCAAGAAGAAGAAAAGGCATCCATCTTCCAGGCCTTCTTGCATAGAGTCCTGGAACAGAATTTTGCAGTTGATTGTTCAGAGATGAGACAAAGAGGTCTACTTTACAAATTCCCCACAGATGGATCAAATCTTGGAAGACCCCTTGATCTAGTTTCCATTTGTGAGGGTCTGGTTCTGATTTGCTTGCCTACCATACAATTTTGCTCTGACAGAACATAGGATGCTCGTACAGTGAGATTGCACTGTGAAGCTATATCCTAAGCTAACATGATTAGTCTACAAAGGGGATACAACCTGGATCCCCTTGCATGTTGAGGTACCACATGACTGTAGTATTGTCTGTAACCACGTGAAGAGGTCCTGGGGATCAAAGATGGCTCAGAGAGTTGAGTGCCTTGATTAGGGCAGGCATCTCCTTGATATTTATGTGCTTGTGTCTGTCCTTGGTGTCCCACACTTCCTGCACTTTTTTCCTTCCTGAAATTGCTCCCCCACCAAAGTCTGTAGTGTCTGTGGTGACTGACTGCTTAGGAGCAGGGAGGGAGAAGGAGAGACCAGGATTTAAGGATATCTATTGTCTTCATCAAAAGATTTCTCTTCTGAAAAAAAACCAGAACTGGGATCTGAAAATATAAAGGGTGCTGATGCTAGGAGCTCAGATTCCACGGTATCTCATGTGGAGTCTTGCCCAGGGTATCATGAGAATCATAGCTGCCATGAGACTTAAATCCTGAAGCATTCCCTCGCAGTGATTGAAATCTGAGTAGAAAACCTTAGAAATAGATCTAAAGATCTATTTTTTTCCTGTGAAAGAACAGCTCTTTGAACTGTGTTTTCTAGTTGACATCTCAGGAACACAATCCTGTGTGACCGAGTCAAGAAAGAATTTAGAATGTTTTCTTGGAATCCCAGTTTGAGCAAGACATCTCTCACCCAAGAAAGAGATTCCTGGCACCTTTGAAAAAGACTCTGCAAAGATAAGCAAATCATCTAAATATGGAAAAATGCGGATACTCTGTAGCCTCCAATGAGCTATAATTGGAGCCAGACCCTCTGAACACTCTTGGTACAGAGGATAGTCCATAGGGTAAGGCAGAGAACTGATAATGTGATCCAGACACACAAAACCTTAAGAAATGCCTGAAGTCTGGATGAATAGGAATGTCATGATAAGTATCTTTTAAGTTTAGTGCTACCAGGAAAATTGAAAGAGAAAAAAGATGCAAGAGGTTGAAGTGACAACATTTTGAATTTGGGCACTATCACAAACAAGTACAGAAAAGAAAGATCCGGAACTGGTCTTGAAGCATTTTCTTTCTTTGGCACTAGGAACATCCTTGAATAAAACCCCTTTCCCAGGTGGTAAGGAAGAACTGGTTCTATCACTCCTTAGGACAGCATGTGACGAAGAACAGGTGGAAACAACAGTCTGAAATGTAGAATTAGGAGTGACTCCCTCGAAAGGAGGAATTTCCTCCCACTGCCATTTGTAACCTTGATGAATGATTGTCAGAATCCATTGGTCTGAAACAATCTGTTGCCAAAGAGAAAAATGGAGATCCAGACTTTCTGGAAGATAAAAGGGGCCAGGGGTGGGAGGAGGTCACAAGGTGTCTTGAACAGTCATTCAGACTTGTTTGACTGTCCTTGGTTTTAGGGGGTTGGGGACATCTGTTTGCAACCTTGCCATTTATTCTTAAATGCCTGTTGACCCAAATTATATTGAGACTGTTTATTCTGTTTGTTGTAAAAATTTGGAAGAAGAGCAAAATAATCCCTTGGACAATTTGGAAAAGGAGGGCTGAAAACTCTTAGAGATTCTCTAGGTCATTTTGCCCCTTTCATCACACTTTTTGATCACCTCTGCAGCAGAGGTGCCAAACGCTACATCGCTGTTCCTAGGACAATTTAAAATCTCATTTTTTACATCATCTGGTAAGTTCTGAGAATGCAGCCAAGCAAAACTCCTTAAAACAGCACCAGTGGCCATAACACTGAAAGAAATATCAACTCAGTCATATAGACACTGGAAACAATGAGTAGTGACTTGTGCAATTGAAGAAACTAAGATATTTAAAGCAGATTTTTCCTTACAAGAAGAAACTGCAGATAAAACAGTCCTCGTTTTGTCAGAATAAACACATGAGCCCAACAATTCAAAATTCTGAAAATCAAAATAGCAAAAGAATATATTTTTCCCCCATAGCTATCAATAATTTTCCCATCCTTATGAGATGGAGTAGGATTGGAATTAACCAAGTGTTTAGCAAAAGTGGGACCAACTAAGACTACAGCTGCTGGGTCAGGTTTGGGATATTGTATAAAAACTTAAAAGCCTGAGGAACTTTATACATACTATCTGCATTTTTAGGGACAGCTGACTGACTATCACTGAGACTTATATTTTTACGAGGCTAATGACCCACAGGGAGCTTTCTAAGCCTCGCCATGTTTTCCTGAATGAATAATGATGTCATGTATCCACAGAGGACACTGAGGGCCAGGCATTTATAAGCTACCTCTGTCCATAAGGGACATTGATGCCTGGCACAGTGTAAATTTCCTATTGCCCATCCACTGGTCTAGGTTGCGCTTAAACTGGGTAATAGATGAACTCAGTTATGCGTCCCAGAGATTGCCCTCCTATGGAACAGACTTCCCATTCTTATGAAACTATCTTTCCACCATGTTCTGTTTAAGTCACAGACAAAATTCAGGTCCTTACACCTTGTATTTATGGTACTGTTAGACTTATGAATATGCAGGAAATTTTTAAGTGTGGGGTTTGTGGATGCCTTGTAAACCAGGCATAGATCACCCCTTAGCAATCTATACAAGACTGAGTAGAGGGACAGGGGGCTTTGCATAAGGCAGGTTTGTTATGCCTTCTATTCTTTATGTAAGGAACCTCTGGGGTCACTCTAGTTGCTGGATATGCCTGGTCAGTTACATACATATCAGAAAGATTGCAGAAAGTAAGACACACATCCTCTAAAGCAGCCAGGACAGGAGGAATGGATGTAGGTTCTAGAAAATCCTTCTGTAACAACTCATAGTATTTTCTGAAATACTGAGAAGCCTCAGTGTTATCTCGCTGAAAACATTGGGACATTCTAGCAATAGTCTCAGAAAAAGAGAAATTCCCATAAAAAGAATCAGAAACTGAGCTCTTATCTGCTTCTGAATGAGAAATCTGAGGACAAAATCTGTATCCATTCCTGCATCTTCCTGTTCAGATTCAGAATCTTGAATTTTTTCAGAAAAAGAGGAATCCCTCTTTCTTTTAACAGAAAATACTTTACAAGAAGGATCTATAGCCTGAATTAAACCTTGAGTCAGTCCCAATAAACTACACCTATCGAAAGAAATTTGCGGAGGTGTAGATTTATGCTTGATTTTCTGTTTCTTTTGATAGAAAAAAATGGGTCCAACAGTGTTACTAATGGCAACAGTTGTTTCCCCAGGGATGGGCACAGCATTCTGACATGACAGGTAAACCTTTCCTGTTCTCTCTCCCAGGACTGACAAGAGTGACCCTCCCTTGCCCAATGAAGAGACTCCAACAGCCACAGAGGTCATGGTCAACTCCTGGTCCATAGTGGCTGTAGCTGCTATATAAGAGATGAATGGATGAGTGGTCTGAGGTACAACAAATTGCCAGAGAAGAGTCACCCACCCATGGCTGAGGCTACGGCCTGCTGTGGTGGCAAAGACTGTTTGCCTAATTTTTTTCATTTTGTGGCTGGAAGAAGGACTGACCATGGGACTAGTAGTCTGTTCCATCGTCAAACAGAAAATGGTGCCCCTTTCCCAGGAAAACATGCAGCAAATGCTGGTAAAACTACCAGTACACAAAAGTTACTTTTTTGTCAAAAATAACACAGTAAACAGCACTTAAAACATGATGGTAGTACCGCAATGGAAAAATAAACACAATTTCTCCACAGGAAATATTTTTTCAGTTAGTTAATACTGCTTTCAAGATGACAGAATGAAATGAATGCTATGTTTTAAAAAAAGTTACAGTCTTGAGACAGCACAGTAAATAACAATCCTAGCTTTAAAATAACTTTCCTAAAGAGGAAAGTAATAAAGCATCAGCAAATTTTAAGAAAATGTAAGTTTCTTAACTGGAAAGGGAACTTATCTAACTAGCAAAGAAAAGCACAAGCTGACCATCGATCCTCAAAATCCACAAAGCAGCATACTCTTCAGTGTCAGTAAAGCCCTGGGGGCTTCATACCTAAACATGCTTTTTTAGTTAGCTCAGCTCAAGCTGCCTGATAGTTTGGGTGTGCGGAAGGCTCCCTGAAGCTTTGGAAGCTTGGCAGAATATAACACATATAGCTAAGGCTACTGCAGCAGTAATCAATATGAAAAACATGTACTACTGACTAACAAATCACAGCTGGTAGGAGTCAAATTGATGGTGTTTTGTGTTCTGTTACGGTATGTTGCTACCTGATTAAAATTATGGGTATTTGCAAAAATCTAAGCAAACATTGTCAAAAATGTTACTATTATGGTTAGATGACAAACTCTTTCAACTGTAATGAGCTCTTATCTGTCTTAATACTGGTCAATTCATCTAAAAAAGCAATGCTTTTTTAGGATATATAGAGTAAGGGGCAAAGGAAGGCAGTGGATATGACCTAAGTGGTACCTATCTGTTGAATCAAATGGATTGTGAAGAATTATATGCTGCCTTCTGTTGGTTTCTTGCTGTTACTTGCATTTACATGCATGCATACCACAGTATATTGAACTATTTATTGTGACCAACTAGTCTTATTACTGTATTGTACAAAGTACAATAAATATACGGAGACAAACTGCTTCAGTTAATATGACATTACTATTCCATTTTCCTTTCTGATCTACAAGCATGCAACATATATGCTGTGACTGTCAGCTTTCTTTGTCAAATTCCCAAAGCTTGTTTATACACACTCATACTTATACCAAAAAGTCTGATATTTTTTCTTAGTCTGATGTATTACAATCTTCCTTTGTATAACACTTTTCTTTGTTCTTCTAATTTATGATTTGTCCTTGATTCTTTTTCAAGTTCGGTGGTCCAGGGAAACTCAGTCTTGCATTATCTAAAACATGGTGTTCCAGCACTATCTGAAACTTGATGCTCTAACTTTATCTTGCTTGATGTTACATCTTTTTACTTCATTGATGTCCTTCCAGCTGCCATCTGTGCAGTTATTTTTACAGACTTTCTCAATAACATACTCCTTTACATGGATGCCAGTATCTAATAAAGCAATGCCGGCACACTTACTATTTTTCTGCATTTTATACTATTCCTAAATTAACCCTTTATATTTTATATCATTCTTGCAGCTTTTATTCAAGCTAATAATCATGCTAGTGAAAAGACAGTGAACTATTATTCTTTCAGATTGTTTCGTTGTCTGCTTGCAAGTAAATTTTTTAAACTGAATGATATTACTGATATAAGTGCTTACTCCTTCTCTTCTCATTCCAGCTCTACACTTGATCTACACTTATTAAAACTGCAGTAATCCTGAATTTGTAAGGATTCATCAGATGATTTAAACCAAGTCTCTGGAACAGTGCAGACTTTCATTTTATTAGCCACCAAAATAATTTCCACCTCACTCATTTTATTATTCAGTCTATGTTAATGAAAATGCCAAAAGTAATTCCTTTGGATGGAGAAATGATGGGTAAAAGGTTGACTTTCCTTCATGGTACTAGAGTAAAGATTCACATGCAGAAATATATACTCTCTCTCTCTCTCTCTCTCTATATATATATATATATATATATATATATACACACACACACACACACACACATATATATATATATATATATATATATATATATATATATAGACACACACACACACACACACACACACACACACACACATATATATATATATATATATATATATACACATACATATATATATATATATATATGTGTGTGTGTGTGTGTGTCTGTGTGTATGTTTGTGTGTGTGTGTGTGTGTGTGTGTGTGTGTGTGTGTGTGTGTGTGTGTGTGTGTGAGTGTGTGCGTGTGTATCCACCAGTGCTAGTTTTAGCAACTACAGGGCCCAATTTGGATCATTTTGGTGGAGCCCCTCATTACTTTTCTGTCCACTTGTTTTTTTAACTTAAGACTATTTCAGATTAGGTGTCAGAAATGTATGCCATTAGTATGCATTAACATATAACAATATGTTTATATTTTAACTACTTGACTTTTGGATTACCTCCAGTCCAACAAGTCCTTTTGTTCCTGTCTCAGGGTCTGCTTAACTGACTCAGGCACACTGTAAGGGACCTGTTTGGTGGGCCACTAAGGTTCTCTGTCTATATGGTGTGTCACCAGATGGGCACACCCTGGCTTAAAAGTAAACATGGGCCCAAATTTTGCAGTACTGCCTGGCTCTCTTGAACCTGTGTAGGAGATAACTATACACTTTCCCTTGTTCCCCTATTCTTTGTGACTTTTCTGTCTAATCGCCTTTCCTGCCTTCCCCTCACTTGACTCATTCCTTATTCTCCTTCACATCCCATACCCAACAATAGTAATATGACAGTGTGCAGGTACTTTTTGTACCTATTTTACAAATTATTCTACTGACTGAATGCTTGTATCCCATTTACTTATGAGTATGTTCATTTATGCTACATACTATCCTGATTTATACTTTTCTGCATGCTTGCTCTTATTGTTTCTTTGGCTATTTTCCACTGTGTTGCTGTTTTAACACTTTCAGAAAAGTGAGTCATTGTTCAGTTCTTCCTGCCTTCCACCACTCAGCACATACACCTCGTGTTTCACCTTACTGGACTTATTTTGCTCCAGTCTGATGAACTGGTAACATTCTGTCACAAGTCTTAGTGATCAGGTGTTACCTAATATCACAGTATCTGTATTTGTCTATGCTTATTAGTGTTTGTTTTTATGCTACGACTGACAATTCCATTGTTATTTCTTGTGACTTTGTTCATTCACAACTATTCATTAACCCCATATCAGAAAAAAGAAAGAAAAGAAAACATCTTTCTATCAGTCTTCAAAATAAGCATGGGGTCGTATTTTCTGATACAGTAACAGCTGTGTTAAGCACTCAGCAACAACTGACTACTATGAGAGTGTGATCAAAAAAAAAAAAAAACAAAAAGATAGAACCGAGACTAGGACCACTGAAAATACGATTTATTAAGCGCTTTCATTCCCAAATATGCAAGACTTCTTCAGAATAAGAAACAATTACAGACAATCACTTTATATACTCTACCTAAACCATCTGATTGGATGTCTAATTAACTCATTAAACAATCTGTATTAAATTAAAACAATATTAACAAACTCTCCATAAAAAAATGATGGCTGTACATACAATAACTATCTACAAACCACACATATACATTTAAAAAACATTCTAAAAGTATTTCTACATTTCCGAATTAGCTTTCAGTTTTAAAATACTATTAATAGAATATTGTTTATTTAAATCTGGGGGAATCATGGCATTTGATGTAAGTTGCCATTGTAGTTCTTTTAATTCCAAAAACTCATTCATAGAGCCACCCCTCTGTCCAAGACCAACATGGTCAATTATTTGTTGTTGTTTTTCTTTCGGCTTTTCCCATTTAGGGGTCGCCACAGCGGAACTCCGGTCCACTAATGATTGGCAGTAGATTTTTATGGTGCCGAAGTGCCAGCTCGATGCCCAACCATCAATGAAGGCACGCCCATTCATACATGTCTTTCGAACGCCACTCAACCGCAGGGAGGATTATTATAAATTTAAATTAATGCTGTTTATGAACCTCAAGATGTCTAACAAGGACATTATTGTAATCTCTCTTTTTAATACTACAGTTATGTTGGTATATTCTAGTTGTAAACCTCCTTATCATATTTCCCACATAGAATGCTGAACAATACTGACACAGTGCTAAGTAGACTACCCCCTTGGTGTTACAACTATATTTCTTTTTTAACCAAATAGGTCCATAGTTGTGAAGCACCACAGAGTCGACTTCTAAAATATATTTGCATTGTGTACATGTCCCACGTTTTAACATTCTACCTCTGTAATTTAAAACACTATCCCTTTCTACCATGTTTTTTATACAGATGTCCTTTCGGTATATGATCATCGGTGCTTGCCCACAACACTAATATGATCGGGGTCTGTCATAAAAATACACCAGTTTTTCTCAGTAATGGCCCTAATGTCATAGAAAATCACTTTTAAAAGTCGGAATAATGGCCTTACCAAAATTATCACTCATAATATTTACATCCAAGTTAGGAACAGAGGGTGTACAATTCTCCTTAGTAGCTAATAAAGGTACAAAATGACCATCCAATCTCTTATAAATCACCTCTTGAAAAATATTGTCAAGGAAAAAATTAGGGTATCCCCTTTTTTGAAACATAACTTTTAAAATCCCACATTGTTGCTGAAATTCATCATCATCTGACGCCATTCTAGCTAACTGAATACACTGCCCTTTTACCAGTGATTTTTTTCTGGTGGCGGGGGTGACAACTGGTATAATATAATAAGGTGTTGGAGTAGGTTGGTTTCCTATAGATGTTGGATACAAAGGTTCCTTTAATTCTGTCCTTTGAAATACTTACATGTAAGTAATTAACCCTATCATCAGAGATATTCATGGCTGTTGTTCTTTCAGCTTTTCCCGGTTAGGGGTCGCCACAGTGGAACTCCGGTCCACTAATAATTGACAGTAGATTTTTTTACAGGTGCTGAGGTGCCAGCTTGACGCCCAACCTTCAACAAAGGCATGCTCATTCTACGCATGTTTTTTGAATTCCACTCGACCGCGGGGAGGACATGCAGACTCCACACAGAAGGAGCTCCAGCCCAGAATCGAACAGGAGAACCTCTTGCTGTGAGGTAACAATGCTACCACTGCACCACCATGGCTTATCAGAGATATTCATGGTAAACCTCAAAAAGGCAGTAGTAGTATGGAGATATTTGTAAAACTCATCCAACCTATCTCTAGTGTCAGTCCAAAATATAATTGTCATCCAGAAATTGTGCGTAAAAGGACCAAGATTTTACATATTCGGTATTGAAGGCATAATTTTATTCCCAATAAGCCAACACTATGTTTGCAAAGATGGGGGCACATGCTGCCCCCACAGCTACCCCTTTCTTTTGTCTAAATAGCTGTCATTTGAAAATGCTGAAATTGTTTTCTAGCACACCTCCATTAGTGTCCTGAGTGTTAGTACCCTACTGTGATCCAAACTGGAACATGAGCGTAAATATTCAAAATACAATCAGTTCCAACATCATGAGGTATTACCGAAAAAAGATCAATGACATCTATAGTTACAAAGATAAGGCTATTGCTGTAAAGCTCCTAGGTTACCTTAGCTAAAAAAATCCCAAAAATCATTCAAAAAAGATGGATGTTTATTGATCAAGTTCTTAGTAGTTGATGTATTGGGCTATGAACAACGTGTTTGATGCCCTGGCATCTACAATTGGCCTAAAAGGTGGATCAGAGAGGTCTTTATGTATTTTCGGAATTCTGAAAATAACAGGTGTTTTTGGATTCTTAACCTTTAAAAAATCGAGCTCACAAGGGGAAATCTGGTCGTTAATAAGTAAGTCTTCTAATATTAAGTCAATTTTATGAAATGCAATATTCATTTAATTAAAACTAGACTCTTCATAGGTATCTGTAAATAGCACTGAAACATGTTGTTGGTATAATCAGTCTTATTCATAATAACTATACCCCCACCCATGTCAGGTTTCATAATTCATTGGTTCCCATTGTTAGAAACTTGCATCATTCTTGGTCAAATTATAAGATTCCAGACCTCTATTAGCATTAAGTAACTTCTGAATTTCAACCTCATATACCTTCTCAAACACTGAAACAACTGGCAAAGATGGAGGGTTAAATGAACTATGCTTTTTGCAGCTAGTATATATGTTGTTATGACCATTAGAGCCATTAAAATAAAAAGCTAAATTTAACTTCCTTAAAAACAACTTTAAATTAATTAAAATTTCATCAATTCTTGCCCTGCTGGCAAGAACAAAGGTACATCCCTTTTTGAATAAATTGGCAGAAGATTATGATATTATTGCATTGCAGTAATTATAAATCTTGAATTCACCATTCTTATTAATGACAGTTTTACAAATATTGTTACAATTTGTTTGATTAATAACAACATTTTCATTCACTAATGATGGTATTGTCCCCTCCCTCTCCGCCTGCTCCTACTTCTCCAAACACCACCCTGGCCCTTCAGGTGCATATTAGATGAATGTTCGACCTGACTCACCACCCTCTGGTTCCTCAGTCTCTCGGACCTCCTCGGGGGGGGGGGGGTATAAGTTTATTAATGTTGTTGTTTTAATTTAATACAAATTGTTTTATGAGTTAATTAGACATCCAATCAGATGGTTTAGGTAGAGCATATAAAGTGGTTGCCTGTAATTGTTTCTTATTCTGAATAAGTCTCACATATTTGGGGACGAAAGCACTTAATAAACTGTATTTTCAGTGGTCCTAGTCTCAGTTCCATCTTTTTGGTTTTGGTTTGAGTTGTTTGTTACTTTTTGTGGGAGTGTGATCAGCTAATACTGTGAGCCCTACAAGAAGCATGATGCTGTAATTACTAATAATACTGGACTTGTAAGTACTACAGGAGCAAGACTAGACAAGGAAAATCCCTCTCACTTTGCTGTAGTGTCTCTTTGGCAACTCTCTGGCTCATAAAAGGCATAATGACTCTGTCATACCTTAGTCAGGGGCTCCCTCAGGAAGCAGGACCCTATTGGGCCAAACTGGTCCAACTGGCCTAAGACCAGCCCTGACACCCACATATATTATATTTAATATTTTATGTTCTTTAAATCATTCACAAACCAGAATACAAATATTTTATATAGCTTATTTTTGTAGAACATTTAAGATCTTATATTTAAATTTCATTTTTGAAAAAGTGATACACCAAACTGTGTATGCATATGACGAGACTGGAGGACAGTCCTTGAGAAATACAGGTACTATCCCTATGGCATCATTCTTAGCAATGCCTTTGCTATGCACTTCAGTTTAGTATCACAATGAAGGGTCCATTAAGTCTTATTACCTACACGTTACATGGGCAACAATCTGGAATGTACTTTCATTTAATTTTAAATTCCAGTTGCAGCAATGCCCTTGTAAACTGCAGTTTTGGTGTCCTTATCAAGTCATCAGAATTAATTGAGAATAATTGATATCTCATTGTAAAACAGCATAAACCAAACATCTGAACCCCACAATAACAAAAGTACAGACTGTTAGTTCCCAAAATCTCACACAACATATAAAAACATAATTATTGCAGGAGGAGCAGACCTTCCTGCACCCCAGTGTGTGCTTTCTGCTCAGATAACCCATATTTAAATATACTGCATTCTATATTGCACAAAGTCAGAAAAAAGTAAAAAAAAGTCATCAACCTTGAAGCAGCCATTAAACCATAAAAAAGGCATTGATAGTTTCAAAGGCTAATTAAATTAAACAAGTTTGATAATATAAGTGGCAATAATGTAGCAATAAGCAAACCACTTTGAAATCCATTAGGCCCTTGAAGGTAATATCTAATGCAGGACTGTGGCATGTGTTTTTGTTTACTAAATAGTCACAGTCATAGCAACAAAGAAAAGGACTCTGTCAAAATGTGAAACTAATAAAACTATGCTTTACTTTTATATATTACACCATTTGAGCTGTACTTACAGAGTGTGTAAGTCAATTTGTACTTTCAATGGAGCCCCAGAACAGGAATAAATTGCTCCCGGTCTGGAACAGACCAGTGATGACCATATTATGCTCCTAGGTAAGTAGTAGACTAGCTTCCTTTGTGGAGCTATTTTAAGTCAAGTCACTTTCTCCCTTCAGAGATGAGATTCAAACCTTCTACCTTGTGTCTGTGAAATAAACACCTTAACCATTATGCCAACCCCAAACTCTTTATAGGACTGCATAGAACGATGAGTGGTGCCTTAGATCATATGTCCTGGAACATTTTACATAGCATATTTGCATATACCTTACAGATATTCACTTCCCTAGGGGAGGCTGTTCTGGATGGCCTTTGTTGTTTAGTACTGTTAGAAACTATCTAGCATTTCTGAGTACAAGGAATACAGCTGGAAAGACTATGCTGTCTCAGTCCAGTGGCAAAGGTAAAATAATGTCAACTTAATTGTAGGAAAGCAAGGATTCCTCATTGAAAAATCTCAAACAGCTAAAAGTTTTTACAACAGATGAAAGTTTGACTCGTAGAGGGCTGCAACTTTCTTCTGCTATATTCCCTATACAAAACCTTGGTATTCTTGAGAAGATCTTTGGTATTCATTTCAACAGCAAAATTACTTAATTGTGCCCTTTATCAGCTTTAGCCTGTTATTTTTTTACCTTCCTCAATAACAAAAGCTGTGGTGTCAGTGGTGCAGGAGGCTATGGGTTCTATTCTCACAGCAAGTAAACTGATTGTTTACACTACAGTGTTGCACTTTATTTGAAACATTAAACCAAAACCCCACTACCTTGAGTTGGTGGTAACTCAGGTGGATGGAAAAGATCCCAAGGCCCCCTATCAAAAAGAGAAGGGGTAATTTATTTGTATATAAAAAGAACTCTTATTTACAACATACTTACAATGTATAAATATATAAATATACAAGCAAATTTACATATATCTGTAATTTTCTATACAATCATATACTAAATTTTCAACCCTATTAGACCCCATTCCTTTTTCCATAACCACCATCTGATATATTTAATATTATTGCTAAAATTAATTTATCATTACACATAATTTTGTTTATTCTTTTATTCCATATAACCTATATGACATAAAATAACTTTTTACCTATTCTTTTGACATATACTTTACTTCTGTTCTTGTAATCAGGGGTGTAGCCAGCATTTTCATATTTGTAGTCACAACTCTAAATTGCTGCCCCCACTAAGCCACATCCTCATCATCATCAATATGTTGCTATCCCACCCATCCCCCCTTACATACATGTCCAAGTCATACCCCATCACAATGATGTTCTCCTACACCCTCAGCAAATGTCTGCCAGGAACCTAATCTTCTACATGAAGCATCAAAACAACAGCAGACATTTTAGTCCAAACATGCATTTCACCCAGGTGGGAAAGCAGAAAGCATCTCCCCGTTTCAAATATATGGTAAACTTTACCTCACCTGTGCTTTATCCAGATGGCTACTCATGAGTGCATTTTAGTGCGACACAGTCCCCATTATATGTATTTGTCAGAAACACCATAGCCACACATGAAATTATCCATGGCCTTAATTTGGAACTTCTGGAGGTCTAAATCACCAGTAATAACAGCTGTTACTCTGTTGCTAGCCACAGAGCCCCATCAATGTCCCACAATGATCAAAAACAGTACCTTAACACCACTGAGTGGTTAAATATCAAATTAAACAGCTTCTTGCTAGACAGTACAATCATTCAAACATTGCGTGGCATACTTACACATCTAAAAATGGATATCCTTGGCATTCCCTAGTCTTTATAACACTACCCTTGAAAGTCTCATATATCCTTTACTTGGTCATTACCAAGCTAGCTCCCGTCTGTACCCCACTTTGCATCTTCTCATCCCTAGCGAAATCTGTCCATAAGTCACGTTCTCTGTCAGTTGTAGTGGTACCACCCCATCACCAAACCACCTTCAGACACTGCTCCAAGGCAAACGTATTTCAGCTTGTTTAAGACATAGACAAAAGTTCCCAATAATCCCTGAAAATTGTCACAACTGAGAGGGCTGCCACATTCACTTCCAGTTTGTAGCAATACTACAAAAGCTGTGTTGAAAATTCAGCACTCATCCACCTTAAATATAACTGTAAATTGAGGAAGAAACCTCTTTGGTGAAACTACTTTATTAATAAATTGTACAACAAAATAAGGAACATAATGACAAGTTATAAAAAACAAAAAAAAAAAAAAACACCCCTCCCCTACCTCGTGACCACAGTGAAACATGCCATAAAGGAACTTAAGAGCTCAACTGGAAAATGAAAAGCAAAGTTTGAGGAGTATAAGGTTGCTCTATATACCAAAGGAAATTGCAAATCTTTCTTCATTTGTGACAAGAAATTAAGGAATAATATCCAACAATGTACTGGATTCATGTATAATTTTACACATTCTGATTCCAAGGATATAGCCAATATATTAGGAGACAAATTTAGTGATAACCCCTCACCACTCCACAAAGTTGCCCTCAATATCCATGAAGACTATTGCAAAACAACATAAAATATCTTCACATCTGAAAACACACAAAGGTTTTGTTTATACAAAATGTTTGTTAATATATTAAAATCTTGACAGATACCCAATTACACATATGTCATCATTCTAATTTTATGGTTAAAGAGACAACATAGGCAGACAAAACAAAAATCAAACATCAAAAAGTACAACACAGACTTGATATTTTACAGGATAAGTTATAACTTCTCCACTGGCAGAACAGCTAATAATGTCAAGAATCATGAAATATGTTAAAGCACATAAAACCACTAACAGCAACTTTCACTCAGAAATTATTTCCAGGCTAAGTCCCTTGCTAACAGAGGCTAGCAAACAGTAGCACAGTGTTATTAAGCTAACTGGCCTTCCCACAGATTGCTCTCTATGCTCAGACTGCAAGACTGCATTTATCCCACTGCAGAATCAAAATGGAATGTGTAAAAAACAGCTTGAATGACAACAGTCACAAAAAAAAAAGAGTGAGAGAGAGAGAGACAGAGAAGCATAGGAAATATATCTGAAATAAATGGAAATTCTGAACAACATCCTGACAGATGAAAAGACACAAATATATAAAAAAATCCACAAAATCTAATTATAACAGAAGCAGGTACCTAAGTGCATCTGTGTACAAATATAGAAAAAGTTAAAAATCGTACTGGTAACAACTGTATATACCTTCTGCATCTAGAAATTATTCTTTGCTCAGCAATCAGCTTCCCTCTCACAGCTCTAACTGTCACATGTCTTGTGTATTCAAATGAGACACCGAGGTATGTGTTGGGTTCAAGTAGTTTATTGTACATAAATACATCAGGAGCTGTAACTAGAACATATACTTCAAACGTCATATGCTTACTGACTCATTTCTTCAAACACACTCACGTGCATCTCCATTCAAGGTTCCACTCGCACTGACTGACTATACAAAATGGCACTGATCTTGCACATGCTCAGTAACTTATATGCATCTGCTCTCTGACTACAGTGGCTGTCTAGGTACAATATACACACTGATCTACATCTTCCCTCTTTAATTTTGTTTGACATGCAAAATTGGAGAACAAGGACATTTTGAGAGCTAAAAATTATAGCAACATTTTAACAAATAAAACTGAGTTCAAGTCCAAGTTGCTGTGTATTTTGGATTTGGTCTGGAGATTCTACCCGATCTGGTAACATAGAAACTTTGACTGGCTTTAGCAACACGGTCAGTAATTGGGGATTCTTTCACAACTGGAACATCAGGAATTACATCAAAATATTTGAAGGAAGCACACTGTGCTTTTGAATTTTAACAGGTGTAGAGTCACTATGGGAATTAGAGTTGCCGGCACAAGCAATCTGCTGCATCACTGGTTTGCAGACAGGTAACACAAGTCTTCAATTCCATCTGAAATCCATTCCTTCTGATTGCATGATGTAAGATTTCAGTTACTCACAAATGTTCTTCACGATTCCCACCTGGTTGTATCCTTTAGATGTTTGCATTCTCACTTCTCCTTGCAGTAATGGTCTAAGGGATTCACAGCTCTTATTATAGTACAACTTTTGTGACTGACATTTTCTCAAAAGTTGAGCCTTGACCTCTCTGTTGTTCTTTGTATTTGGTACTAACAAATGTTTGTTATTTGGTAGAGTTGTTCTAGCCTGTCTGGGCATTAATCTCTGAGCAGGTGAACCAAGTAAATTGTATCAAGGAATGTTTCTGAGACTGAGTAAGTTAAGGAAAACATCGGTACCGTCTCTCTTGGATTTCTACAAGAATCATTTTGCACTCTGAACTGCATGTTCAGCTAACCCAATGGATTGCAGATACTCAGGATTACTGGTAATATGAACAAAGTCCCAAGACTCTGCAAATTTCTTAAACTTCTAACTTGTAAACTGTGCACCATTGTCAGACATGACTTTGTGCAGACTACCATAGTCAGAAACATGTCTCTTCAATTTTCTAATGACTGTGCTGGATGTCAAGTTAGGAAGTAGGTCAACTTCAAACCAGTCTGAGTAAGAGTCTACTAACACCAAGTAATTCTGACCACTCCATCTGAAAATATCTGTAGCAACCATTGACTATGGTAATTCAGGAATTTGGTGTAGCTGAAGTGGTTCTTTTTGTTCATGCAGTTTGGTGCTGTTGCAAACTGAACATGCGAGCGTTTCCTTCTCTATATCTTTAGACATAAAAGGCCAAAATACAATGCCTCTTGCCCTTTTTTAGTTGAATCAGTACCTGGTTGACCATGACACAAGATTTTGATATATCCCTGTTGTAATGTTTTAGACCTTTCATGATGATCCATCTTCCATCATGATAAGCTCACCTCGGTAAAGAAAATACAGCTGAATGTTAAGTGGTAAACTGTTTGCTGTGTTGGCCATCCTTGACTGATAATGTTTTTTAACTTCTGGAGAATTGGGTCTGAAGCTGTGTGATTTCTTAGTTCATCAAGCTGTGACAATGAAAATTTTCTGATTTCTGTGACTTCAAAGTCTGCTGTTTCATCTTCATGCTGCTCTGTCATTTGTCTGGGCACGCATGACAAAGCATCAGCAAGGTACAAGCATTTGCTGTTTTTGTAAACAATATTGAAATTGTACTTTTTAAATTTTAACATCACACATTGCAATTGTGCTGGGGCGGTATACATTGCTTTTTCAAAATTGTCACTAGTGGCTGGTGATCAGTCTGATTTAGATAGGTTTGCCATAAATATAATTATTAAACTTCAAACATGCAAAACCACTGCCAAACGTTCTTTCTCTATTTGTGCATAATGCATCTCTATTTGAGTTAAAGTTCTTGATGCATAGGCTACTGGTATGCCTTTGTGAAGACATGTTGCACTAAAGCCGTACTTTGAAGCATCACAAGAAAAAATTATGGGTTTGTGAACATCATAATATCTTAATGTGGGTGGACTGGCAATTTTCTTCTTCAGAATATCAAATGCTCTTTGATGTTGTTTCAACCAGGAGCAATTTCATTTTTGCGTGTTAATTCACACAATGGTGCAAAAAGCTCATTCAAGTCTGGAATGAACTTTCCTATATAGTTGATCATACCTGGAAAACATTGTAAAGATGTGACATTCTCTGGAACTGAAATCTCAAGAACTGTTGTTTACTTAGACTGATCTGATTGTAAGCCAGAAGTGTAAACAAATGTCCCACATAAGTAACTTCCTTCAGTTTGAATTTACATTTCTGAGGATTCAGTTTAAGGTTTACTTCACATGCATGGTCTAGAACTTTACTGAGATTTCTATCATGTTTGTCTTCACCATTGCCTCCAACAATAATGTCATCTACTATAATAGCACATGGATTATCAGAAAAAATTTGTTCCATGGCATTTTGAAAAACTTCACTGGCAGAATTGATTCCAAATGGCATTCTCAAAAATCTATATCTACCAAATGGTGTGCTGAATGTAGCTAACAATGAAGATTTGTGATCCAGCAAAATTTGACAAAAAGAACTTTTTGCATCTAAGACTGAAAAAACAGTGGAATTTGGCATGCGAGCGGCTACCTCTTCTATTGTACGTATCAGATGATGAGGATGCTTAAGTGCTTTGCTTAAGTCTCTTGGATCAATACATATTCAAATTACTGAGCTTTTCTTATGAGCTACGACCATGGTGGATACTCATTCAGTCAGTTCTTCTTCTGGAGTAAAGGCATCTAAATTCACCAATTTGTCTAGTTCTGCTTTTACTTTACTCTGCTTTGCTACTGGAATCATCTTTGCTGGTCTTACAACTGGACTTACTTCATGGTTTAACTTCATGGAATATGTGACTAGAGGTTTACCAAGATCATCTTTGAAAATATCAGCATATTCACTAAAAATATTCTGTGTAAATCTATTGTGGTTATTCATACTTATATGGTGAACCTCTTTATTAAATTAAATCATTCCCATTCTCAGACTGTCTTTGAGGCCTAACAGTGACTGCATGTCTTTTAACTATGTAAAACTGCGAGTCATAGCTGTTTCCATGGCATCAAGGAAGCCAAGAAGATGTTCCATCAGTCTGAATCTCTTCACCACCATAAGCAACTAGTTTTGCACACTTTGCTGAATCAAGTTTCTCACCAGCTTTTACTTTAGCAAACATTTGTGATATAACACTGCACTTAGATTCAGTGTCTACTTTAAACTCTATGGGTTTCCCAATAATTTGTACAGTACAAAATATTTCACTCTTTGCTGATAACTGATAAGCTACTGTATTAACTCTTTCATCGATCAGAGAGACACCATCAACACAGAAAGTTTGCTCACAACCCTTAGACTTTGCTACAGTCTCTATCTGATCCACTTGCTTCTTTGGATACTTTCTTTTAACATAAATCTGTGAAACTTTAGATTTGCAAAGCCTTTTGAAATGATTCCATTTTCTACATTTGTGACATCGTTTACCAAAAGCTAAACACTTTTCCTGTTTAGGTTCATGACTGCCTTCACAATTGCGACAGTTAACAATGAGGTTGGGGTGGCCCCCCTTCGTTTATATTTCTTTTTCATCTTAACTTTCTGTTGTATGCTATCACCATTCGCACTAGCAGATACTGCAAACATGCTTTGCGCACTTGTAAGCATATTTGTATGCTTTTCTGTAAACTCATGTATTTGAAAAATCTCTGTGGCTTTGCTCAATGCTAATTCACTATCTTAAAGCAAAATCTTTCTCACTGTATCATTAACACCAGATACAAGACGGTCTTTTATCAACTCATCTCGTAGATCAACAGATCTAAAGTTTTGCTTTATTTCTTACGTCAGTAATATATGCTGCAATATTTTCACCAGGCTTTTGATTTTTTTTGTGCAATATTTGTGCTTTTCCATTGTAATATTTATTTAAGTGTTACATGTTTCTCTAAATTTACATTTTAAATACTCAGGGTCTTCCCGCATTTCAGCCTGTATCACAATATGGCAGTTCTCCCCCTTCCCTGCATACATAGCAGGCACATACACAAATCAACTTTCTTGCTCAATGGCTTCTGAGCTAGCTGAAGTATAAATGCTCATGTGTGTGCGCCTTTATCAGAAAATGCAGCTTGCATGAAAATATCATAGTCTTGCTCAAATACTCACCAATTCTCTGCAATATTATTATCAAACACCAGTGGTTTAGGTCTACAAACTCCCTTTGTCATAACAACAAATTGATTTTGAACATAAGTATAGACCTGGTACTTGTAATATTGCTCAAGTGCATAACAACCTCTCTGAAAATACTTTATTTTAACACAGCAAATACCTCGAACACTCCGGACACTTCAATCACTTAAAAAAAATCATAGTTACTATGAAAACGTCATACATTGTGAAAAAATCTGGACAGTTTAGCCTTTCTGAACATTTTAAACACTTCTGAGATTATTTCAAACACTTTAATCATTATTTCGCAATCTGTGACATTTCAAATAACTTGGAAATTATTTTGAACACTTTGAATGCTATGGCACATGTTTGGCAAACTACCCTTCTCTGTCACCCTATTGTAATCTTCTCTCTGTGATACTCCTACTGTTTCTTCTGCTGTGCACACTACTGGACCCTGCACCCTTTTTCTTCCCATTTATTGTAACAAATATATACATTTTCCAAAGCTTTGTATTTATTTTATATTCTTATATTTTATTTATCTTATATATCACATTTATTTTATATTCTTATATTTTATTCTCCCATTTATTGTAACAAATATATACATTTTTCCAAAGCTTTACATTTATTTTATATTCTACTTCCCTGATGCTCTACTAAATCTGCTTTTGAATTCACATAGATAAACAGATGCCTTTAGGTACTGACCTGGGCGAGCTGGTTGATTTGTTTTTCTCTTTTCACAGCTTTCTCCAAGTCCTGGTTCATAGCCTCCCCCCTTTTCTTGTTCTCATAACATAATTGCATTGTAAGTTTCCTAGCCCTGTCAAACCTGTTTTCTCATGCTTTCTCCAAGCCCTTGGCTCTTAGCTCCTCCTTCTTTCAGTCTCCTAACAGAATCTTACTGTAAGCTTCCCAGCCCTGTCAATCCTGTCTATTCTCTCCCTCTTCCTCTTGAGAGTTTACTTAAACCCCCCAAGCAGCGGCGCCATCTTTAAATACTTAGACCATCTGCTCCCCCTCTAGATTTCCTACCTTACTGATAGTTTTCTTTCCAAATACAACTCCACAGTTGGTTTCAACATGCTCCATTCTCCCTCACTGCACTCAGGCTCACTATGCTCCCCTGCCCTACCCCTATTCCCATCCACCCCCACATCAATTACATTTATCCTTTCTCTAGCTCCTCTCCCCCGACCACACTACCCAATTATCCCCCTCCAATTCCCCTTTCATTACACCACTAGCCACACCTCTTCACTTTACACCATTAGCCGCACCTCCAACCAAACCCACACATACCCATCTTAACTCATCTCATCATTACCCCATCAGTACAACCTCTTCTCCACTACCACATCTCGCTATTGCATACTAATTCTCGCTCCTTTAGTTACACACATCCCATACTACAATTTCCATCTCTACTATCACTACTCTACTTATCTTATCACTCTCTTTCAATATCCTACTACAGCTAACCTCTCTACATCATTCTTCTACCTCTTCCTCCCACTGCTCATTATCCTCTCTCCCCATACAATCTGAACACACAACTTCCTTCTCACAAATTTCAGCCAGCCTTTATAACACAAGCATATTATTATGTACCAGAGTAAAAATCCTCCCCCACCATCACCACAACAATAATATTTTCTCTCTAAATTATCCAATCAAAGTAAAACAGAAACTAGAATACACTATTCTCCCATATCCTGTAACAAACCTATTGCTATGCGGAGACATGCATCCCAACCTGGGTCCCATCTCCTCTCCTATGCAACCCCCCAACTCCCATAAACCAATAAACATCACTACAATTAACCTATAAAGCTTCAGAAGTAAAATACCTGACTTCCATGCATGGATAGCCCATGACAAACCCAATATTATTGCTGCAACTGCAACATGGCTAAAACCCTATATTAAGGACACAGAAATCCTTCCCCAAGATTTCACCTGCCTTAGGGCTGACAGACCTCGAAAAAGGTGGAGGCTTCTCTCTAATATACCCCATATCCTTCACTGTTGTCCCATATACAAAACCCATCCCACAGTTCCCTACAGCCAAAATTCTAGTTTTTTTCCTTAAAGTGAATAATTGCAAAAACCTCTGTGCGATAGTCATTTACACTCTCCAGGCAATAACATCCCAATTCTTGAGAAAATCCTTGCCTGGCCATCTACTAACATAAAAAACTAAGACTATCATACTGGGAGACATAAATATCAACTGGCTAGTCATATCCCCACACCACTCTAACTGCAATATCAATCTATATAAGTTCACCTAGCTATTTAACTCCATAACCAGGCCTAATAAAATTAATACTAATGGCACAATCCTAGACTGGATTTTAGTATCCAACACAAATAAGATCATGTCTGCTGGTACACTCTCCAATAGTATAAGTGACCACTTACTCGCCTTTATATAAAGTGAATGTACCACAACAATTAATAAACATCAGTACAGGGTTACCAGAAATGAATTCCAGTTCTGTCCATCTAGCTTTAACCAAAAGTTGCTTAGCATCAACAGGGATGCACTAAAATCACTTCCCCTTGATGAGGCAGTTGAGTTCTTCAACTCAACCTTCCTCAGCATACTAAACAATCTTGTTCCCCTTGGACAAAAGAGAGTAAAGACCAATCATACTAGTTGGCTAACAAGATCCACTAAGGATCTCATGAAATGCAGGGACAAATCATGGAAAATCTGGCAAAAAAACAAAAACCCATCTGACCTTGCCCAATACAAACAGCTCCAAAACCAGGTTAAGCATCTAGTACTAAAAAACAAAAAGGAACACTATCTTACATTACAAAATCAACACAAGAAAAACATAAGAAATTCGGGAGCTCTCTCAACTCTTTATTAAACCCAGGCACTAGTAATAATCCTTGCCTAGACCCAAATAAAACACCCATTGAAATTGCTGCAACCTTCAACTCCTATTTCATAGATACTATAGCCAATCTAACCACTACCTTTCCCAAGACCAACTTGTCCACCACAGAGCCCTCCACAGCTAACACCAGTACAACACCTATTCCCCACTTTACTCTGTCACCTATACCCACCTCGACTATTAAAAAATTGCTTCTAAAACTCAAACCATGCCCAAATGCCCCTGACAATATACCCACCAAATACCTGCAAATCTCAGTCAACTCAATCGTTTACCCTATCGGCATACTTCTCAACAGCTCTGTCCAAGAATCCTATATGCCCATCATCTGGAAAAAGCTTATATTTTCCCTATACACAAGGGGGACCCCAACATAGACACCATGAACTTCCACTCCATTGCTATACTTTCACCCATCTGACTCACAACCACATCCTCTCCCTCACCCAACACGGATTTAGGCCAGGACATAGTACCACCACTGCCCTCATATCCTTCATGGACACTGTCAACTGAGCCCATGATGCTGGTAAAATTGTATCTTCACTATTTCTTGATCTTTCTAAAGCTTTCGATACTATATCCCACTATCTCCTTCTAACAAAACTCTCTAACATAGGTACGTCACCTCAAACTTTAAACTGGTTCAGTAATTACCTCACTGACAGGCAACAATCAACTAAATGGCAGAGCTCTTACTCCCCTTTCATAAACACCACCACTGGTCTTCCTCAAGGCTCCATTTTAGGCCCACTTCTGTTTAGCATATTTATCAATAACTTCCACACCACTATCTCCCAAGGCTCAGTCATCCAGTACGCAGATGACTCCACTATCATCTGCAATGCAAACAACTCCTCAGAACTAGATCAACTAACCCAAAATGCCCTCTCCTCTACTGAAATTTAGATGTCTAATAATCATCTTGCCCTGAACCCCAGAAAAACCAAATTAGTAATCTTCGCCCCCAAAAAGTCCACACCCCTACAAAAAGACAACTTTACCATTCAATCCCTAAATGGTACCACCATCGACATTGCACCTAGCACAAAACTCCTAGGTGTCATCATAGATGAAAATCTCACATTCGACCTGCACATCCAGTCCAATGTCAAAAAGACACATCAAATGCTTGGCACTCTCTACCGACAAACATCTACTCAGTGCATCAGCCCAACTTTCCCTTGCCTCTTCTTTTCTATTATCTTCTCTTTTATACAGCAACCCCCTCCTCACCGACATCCAGTCCTCTCTAAAGTCCAAACTAGACTCATGCTACAACAAAATTGCTAAGTTTGTAACTGCCTCCTACTCATCCCACCACTGCTTATCATTATGCAACCTAAAATGGCTTGAGCTTCTCAACTATCTCACCTTTATCCATCTAACTACAGCTCACAAACTCATTCATAATCCTGTTTTCTATACTTACTTATACCATCCTAACAGAACACTCTGATCCAACAACCAACTGCTCATAAATGTAGAAAAAAACAAACTTTCGGCTGGCCAGGTGCTTTACTCCTTTACCATCAAAAACTTTGGAACTTCCTCCCCCCAACACTAAGATCCACCCGCTCAGTAACCCTCTTCAAGACATGCCTGAAACAACACCTCTCCTCATCTTGGCTGTGCACATGTGCTAACACCACATTTCATATAACCTAACTTCAACCATCACAACTATTCTCACCCCCATTCTACTACTCTGGCATCCTCCTTTCACATCCACCTGGCTTTTTACTTACTCTGCCTCTCCATCCTGTCCACTTCCCTCTTCTGCCCACCCTCATTGTCCTACCATTGATTCCTCCTCTCTACTTCCTTCTCTTCCTAACCCCCATTGAACCAGGCAAGACATTCAGGTACTCTCACAGCCTACCTTAATATCATACCACCACTTATATCTGCAACAACATCCACTGACTTTGCTGATTCCTACAACAGGACTCATATAGCCTGTCGCTCATCTATTACACCGCTTAAACATGTGAAAAGTTTAAGTACCTAGTCCCTGATTAATTCCTATATCTGCTTTGCACCCACTGCATGAAGTGTCCTATATAAATTTTGCTAGCTGAAAACTACACATATGGAATGTTCTCATGTATATACTCTGCATTGCTTGTATAATATGTTTGATTTGAGAATGATTACTTATGTACTGTTTTTTTCATCAGCTGTATAAGCTGCCAGTAATACATACTAAATGTCTTTATTAATGTAAATTCTGCATAGTATGTGAAATGTCTTATATGTGGAGATTTTCTCCCCGGGACTCCACTGAAAATGGACACTTCTGACACAGCTGGTCCATCCCGGTAAATAAATGAAAATAAATAAATAAATAGACATGTTAGCACAGTTCAAATCAGGGCTAAACAGTTGTGCAGTACATAATGCGTCACTCTTACATCATTCATTTCAATGGCCACTTAAGTTAATTTTTTCAGTCGATGTTTATGAAACCTTCATTCAGTTATACTGCCTAATTCACGAAATCCTGTTATTTAGCGCTTTCGTTTTTTAATAAAAACTTCTTCAGAATATACATACATTGTGAACTAAACCCTTTTTATACAAATACATGCCTTCATAGTTAGTGACATCATAATGAAATTACTTAAATTGAATTCAATTACTACAGCCCCATTAAGATATCTAAAACATTAACTACATTGTTTTAAACCATATTACAATAAAAAACATAGAAAATACACTGTATTTTGTTCAAACCATAAAAATCCTTAATTTATTATACTTTTATTCAAAAATAACCTTCAGATTTTAATCTGAGAGTGGAACTGATAGATGTATTCGTGTTTAAACCTGGAAATGATGTTGCATTAGTTTTTAACTGCCATCTTAGTTCCCTATTTTCCAAAAAATCATTAAGGGGACCACCTCTATCTCCAACTGTAACTTGTTCTAATACTGAAAATCTAAAATCATGTCCCTCATTATTAATAATGTGCACTGCCAGAATATTTTTTAAATCTTGTTTTTTAATATCATAGGAATGTTGATACATTCTGCTCCTAAGAGCATTAATAGTCTTCCCGATATAAAAACAAGGACATTGCGTGCATGTCCCTATATAAACAACAGCCTTGCTGTTACAGGTAAATTTTTTCTTGTATATATATTTGCCATAATTTGGGATAAACAACTCTGTGCCTTCTAGAATATGTTTACACTGCAGACAAAAACCACATTTAAACATTCCCTTGGGCCCAGAGTGAATCTCTTGTACCCTCTCTACCATGTTTTTTTATAGTGATGTCCTTCTTGTAAACAATATTAGGTTTTATTCCCACAATATCCAAAAATTCTTTAATAATATTGAATACATTCCAGTTACGTTGAACAATGTTGCTTATACTTTTAAACTGCTGGTTATATCTAAAAATACCAACATTATGAAAAGACTTGTTGTTCTGGATATAAGAACTTTTCATACCTTCAACTAAAATATTAGGACCCTTACCTAATAATGGAAAAAATATACCTTGTTCCCTTTTAGATACCACCTCCTTTAATGTATTTTCCACAAATTCTAAGGGATAGCCTCTACTAACCAACATACCTTTAAGAATTTCTATTTGACCTAAAAACTCATAGAAGTCTGAAACCAGTCTTGCTAGTCTGACCCCTTGACCTTTTATTAGTGACTTCTTCTGATAGATAGGGTGAAAACTAGAAAAATGTAAAAGTGTATTGGAATAAGTGGGTTTCCTAAAAATTGTCGTTTCAAAACAACTTTCCATTCTATTTTTACTTATGGTGATGTCTAAATAATTAATTTTCTCATCCGAAATGGTATGAGAAAATTCCAAAAATCCTGTACTAACACCAATAAACTCAAGGAATTCATTTAACATATCGTCACTATCATTCCATAGGATGACAATGTTGTCCAAATATCGCCCATAATATTGCCAAAGTTGTGCATATTTACTGGTGAATACATATTCCTTCTCCCAGAATGCTAGAACTAAATTAGCAAAAATGGGTGCACAAATAGCCCCAATGGCTACACCTTTACATTGTTTGAATAATTGTTCTTGAAATACAATAATGTTAGTGTCCAATACTAACTCCATGAGGCTCCTTAATGTAAGAATCCTATCATGCCCCATTTTAGTATATTGACATAAATATGAATAGAACCATTCAGTTACAGTATCATGTGGGATAACAGAAAATAAACCTTTGACATCAAATAAAAGGTCAAGGGGTCAGACTAGCAAGAATGGTTTCAGACTTCTATGATTTTTTAGGTCAAATAGAAATTCTTAAAGGTATTTTGGTTAGTAGAGGCTATCCCTTAGAATTTGTGGAAAATACATTAAAGGAGGTGTTATCTAAAAGGGAACAAGGTCTATTTTTTCCATTATTAGGTAAGGGTCCTAATATTTTAGTTGAAGGTATGAAAAGTTCTTATAGCCAGAACAATAAGTCTTTTCATAATGTTGGTATTTTTAGATATAACCAGCAGTTTAAAAGTATAAGCAACATTGTTCAACGTAACTGGAATGTATTCAATATTAATAAAGAATTTTTGGATATTGTGGGAATAAAACCTAATATTGTTTACAAGAAGGATATCACTATAAAAAACATGGTAGAGAGGGTACAAGAGATTCACTCTGGGCCCAAGGGAATGTTTAAATGTGGTTTTTGTCTGCAGTGTAAACATATTCTAGAAGGCACAGAGTTGTTTATCCCAAATTATGGCAAATATATATACAAGAAAAAATTTACCTGTAACAGCAAGGCTGTTGTTTATATAGGGACATGCACGCAATGTCCTTGTTTTTATATCGGGAAGACTATTAATGCTCTTAGGAGCAGAATGTATCAACATTCCTATGATATTAAAAAAACAAGATTTAAAAAATATTCTGGCAGTGCACATTATTAATAATGAGGGACATGATTTTAGATTTTCAGTATTAGAACAAGTTACAGTTGGAGATAGAGGTGGTCCCCTTGATGATTTTTTGGAAAATAGGGAACTAAGATGGCAGTTAAAAACTAATACAACATCATTTCCAGGTTTAAACACGAATACATCTATCAGTTCCACTCTCAGATTAAAATCTGAAGGTTATTTTTGAATAAAAGTATAATAAATTAAGGATTTTTATGGTTTAAACAAAATACAGTGTATTTTCTATGTTTTTTTATTGTAATATGGTTTAAAACAATGTATTTAATGTTTTAGATATCTTAATGGGGCTGTAGTAATTGAATTCAATTTAAGTAATTTCATTACGATGTCATTAACTATGAAGGCATGTATTTGTATAAAAAGGGTTTAGTTCACTAGGTATGTGTATTCTGAAGAAGTTTTTATTAAAAAACAAAAGCGCTAAATAACAGGATTTCGTGGATCTCGTCTTTCTTTCCTGGCTGTTTTTAGTTTATTTGTGGTTTTGATTTTTATACTGCCTAATTCCTAGCCTATATATTCTAGCTTTTCATAATATACCTTCTCATCTTATCTTACATCACATGTTCCAAACATGAATGCCAAACTTTTCACAATCTAAAGCTCCAAAGAGTATGAGAAGGCAAAAAAAAAAAATGTGAGGGCAGCCACTGAGCAAGTTACTCAATCCAGCAGCTGGTCCAGAACCTTAAAATATTGACTTGCAGAAGAAAGAAGCAATTGTAAGCCCTTTAAACCCAGCTCACAGTCCGACTGTGGCACAGACACAAAAACACAGGATTCAGCCAACAGAAGCAGCAGCATACCTCTCAAATTCTTCGCTAAATAATTCTGGACAAAGTCAAAAACAATGGGGGAACTCAAACTCAGTGACATTCTTTTGAATATTACTGTACTTCACTTAAAAGTTGTTAGAGCAACAAGTTTTACATAAACATTTTCTGAACAAGTATGAAATTATAATGTCTGTCAATACTGACTTACTGTAACTCCCCATTTAATTACAAGACAACAGACGAGATCAGACAGGAGTCCCCATGGATTATGATATTTGCAGATGACATTGTGATCTGTAGTGAGAGTAGGGAACAGGTGGAGGAGACCCTGGAGAGATGGAGATATGCTCTAGAGAGAAGAGAAATGAAGGTCAGCAGGACTAAGACAGAATATATGTGTGTGAATGAGAGGGAGGATAGAAGAATGGTGAGGATGCAAGGAGTAGTGGTGGCGAAGGTGGATGAGTTTAAATACTTGGGGTCAATAGTTCAGAGTAACGGTGAGTGTGGAAGAGAGATGAAGAAGAGAGTACAGGCAGGATGGAGTGGGTGGAGAAGAGTGTCAGGAGTGATTTGTGACAGATGATTACCTGTAAGAGTGAAAGGGAAGGTCTACAAGAGGGTAGTGAGATCATCAATGTTATATGGGTTGGAGACAGTGGCATTGACAAAAAAGCAGGAGTTTGAGTTGGATGTGGCAGAGTTAAAGATGTTAAGATTTGCACTAGGTGTGACGAGGGTGGACAGGATTAGGAATAAGTATATTAGAGGGTCAGCCCAGGTTGTAAGGTTTGGAGACAAAGCCAGGGAGGCAAGATTACGTTGGTTTAGACATGTGCTGAGGAGGGATGCTGAGTATATTGGGGAAAAGATGCTAAGGATGAAGCTACCAGGTAACAGGAAAAGAGGATGGCCTAAGATAAGGTTTATGGATGTGGTGAGAGAGGACATGCAGGTGGTTGGTGTGACAGAGCAAGATGCAGAGGACAGGAAGAAATGGAAACAGGTGATCCACTGTGGCGACCCCTAATGGGAACAGCCGAAAGAAGATGATATATATATATATATATATATATATATATATGTGTGTGTGTGTGTGTGTGTGTGTGTGTGTGTGTGTGTGTGTGTGTGTGTGTGTGTGTTCTTAGGTTCATAGGTAGGTACTAGGCCAAGGGCATAAGTAAGTCTAGCCAATAAGGTTCCCTGGCTTACACCACCCAATAAAGTTATTTTCCTATGTTTCCTATGCCCCTGTTGAACAGAGCCACAGAAGTGATCCCCGGGGTATATTTCCTATTTCCCATCCATTCATCAAAATTTTTCTTGAAGAGTGCTAATGAGGAACTTTGCTTGACATAGATGGGTAGCTTGTTCCAGAGTATGGGAAGTCTCTGGGACAGGAATCTATCCCTCCAGCATGTCCTGCTAATTGTGGTGACAAGGTTTAGTTCCTTAGAGCGTGTATTCATTTTGTTTTGTTGATTGTCAGGATTGTGGTTTGTCGGGCATGTGAAATTTCGTGCTTTTAAACTATCGGTCATCTCAGTTGACGATTTGCCGATCTTCCGGTTTCAGTGTTCTCGTCGTCTGTGTTTTGGCGTGTCGGTGTTTTCAAGTAGACCCGTATATATATATATATATATATATATATATATATATATATATATATAAACTTTTTATAAAACATTATAATATTTTAGTCTAAGAAGTGAAGAAATTGAACAAGATTCATTAAACCTGGGACTGTTCACTGCATCAAATACTAACTGGCATTTTAATTCAGCTTTGTCAAGGTGTGCATCAATTACATGGCCCTGACCTTCCCCTTTTATCCATTCCAAAACTAAGAAATTAAAATGGAATGTCATCCCCCATGATGTGGGGTTAAGTTGGCATGAAAAACAAATTTTTGCATCTGGCCTCAGCAACACCAAGGTTAATGCTATTATTTCTTTGATGGAGATTGTTCTCCAAATCAGTTTTATTTACTTTGAAGGCCAGATATTCAGACTGTCTACTGGTGTTGCCATGAGGGCAGCTTGTGCCCCTAGTTTTGCCAATTATGTAATGGCACAGTGAGAGACGGATTATGTTTTTAATAGTTGTTTTTCCAGTTAATGTTTTTTTTTTACAGCAGATACCTGGATGACATTTTTATTTTGTAGGTGGACACTCTGGATTGATTGTTACTATTTCTGGATTGCATCAATGACACTGTTCAGTTTTTGCAAGTGTCTCATCATTACAATATTATTTCAATATCCTATTTGGATATTACAGTTAGTAAGGATGTGGGCATTCAGTTTTTCATGTCAAATATATATCTAAAGCCAACTTTTTCTAACTTCTATTTACATTTTTCAAGTTGGCATTGTGAATTTCAGAAGAAGGCCTTTGTCAAAGGGCAATTGGTGTGATTGGCCAGAATGGTGTCAAGACAGAATGCCTTCTATTTGGAATGTGACACTTTTTTGGGTATGTTTTGGAAAAGAGGGTATCCAGAAGAATTTTTAACAAACATAAAACAGGAAGTTGTTAGTAAGAGGGAAAGAGGTTTTTACTGTCCTACCCTGGATCCTTCAGGTCGAGTTAACTTGACTAATGATGTTGATGGGAAAAGATTGGTGAGCTCAAATTTAAGTAAAAATACTTTCTTACCACTTTTTCATTAGATACTCCATTTATTGTGGCGTGCATTAAAAATTAGAAATTACTTTTGTGTGACAATGGACTGGGTGATAAATTAGGTGAAAGACCTTTTATTATGTACAAGAAAAATAAAACTTTCAAATGTTTTTTTGAATGTAAACATAAATACCAAAGGGCAGTTGAGTTCGCTGCTTCCTAATGGAACACGTAAACGTGGGTCTTGTTCACAGTGCCATTTGATAAATACTTCCAGTTGGTTTAGAATCAGGAACAGGAAGTAAACTATCAATGGTCATTTTTTTTATTATACTAGCAATGTAGTATAGCCTTCCTTGTGTGTTATCTGTCCATCTTTTTACATTGGTAAAACGTCCAGGGAATTTAGGAAACATACATATGAACATTGTATTGATATAAAAAGCAAAAAAAGGACCAATGCACTTTACAAACATTTAAAGTTATATCCTGACCATCATTTTAATTTCTTAGTTTTGGAACGGATAAAAGGGGAAGCGCAGGGTTGTGTAATTGAGTCATACATTGACAAAGGTGAATTAAAATGGCAGTTAGTATTTGATACAGTGAACAGTCCTGGGTTGAATGAATCTTGTTCAAATTCTTCACATCTTAGATTAAAATATTATGATGTTTTATAAAAAGTTTATATATATATATATATATATATATATATATATATATATAAATTTGTGTTTTTAAGTTAGTCCTTAATGCTAGCTTTTAATGCTAGCTCTCTAATTAAATGTATTACAGATGGTACATGCTTTAGGATGTTTATTGGTTCAATTTATTCATGGGGTCAGTAACTTCATGTATTTAAACTTAATTGTTTTTATGATTGTTCTGATGAAGTTTTTTGGGTAAGAATGAAAGCGCTCAACCAATAAAATATTTTTGTGTCTGATTGGGCATCAAACACCAGGTTGTTCTTGATCTGTATTGTTGTTTTCTCCTGAATGTAAGTCAAATGAAAAGAAATTCAAAACATCATGGAATGACGGTAATATAACACCAAGTACACAGACACTAGTTGACTGAGGACAGATATGAACATCACACCTGTGTAGGTATAAAAGCTGTATTCCATACAATGTAAGACTAGCAGTGGCACTACCACAGATGTCTGATTGTAACAGTGTCAGAGTACACTTTATAGAGCATGGCATCATCAGTGTATGCTAAGAAGAAGATGTTTGGGTAGGAGTGTCTGACATATCTGTGGACTCACATTCTGGTGTAAAATTGTCTCCAGACTGATAGTTAAATGAACAAACACACACACATTGACTGCTGTGATATTAGAACCCCTAACTATCTCATTACCCATGCTACAGAAGACAGTAGTTAACACTAGCATCACCCACCCACATACACACACACACACACACACACACACACACACACACACACACACCTGCGCATCTTTTTCTAACCCTGTGAGAGTGCACTTTATAGAGGACAACATCATCAGTGTATGCAGAAAAGATGATATTGGCAGGAGTGTCTCACATAGCTGTGGACTCACATCCTTGTATAAAATGGTTTCCAAATTGATAGTTGAATGAATACATGCCCACACTCAAGTTGACTGCTGTGAGATTACAATGCCTACCTATTTAGTTACACAAGTTGTAGAATACAGTACTTAATACTAGCACCACCATACAAGTCTCTCTTTATCACTGAAAGAGTGCACTGCATAGAGGATGACATCATCAGTGCATGCAGAGAAAAAGAAGTTTGTATTATTGCCTGACATAGCTGTGGACTCACATCCTGATGTAAAATTGTCTTGAGTGATAGTTGAATGAACACACACTCAAGCTGACTGTTGTGAAATTAAAACCCTACCTCTCTAATTATACAATCAAGAGAACACAGTACTTAATGCTCATGCCACTGCAGAAGTCTGATTTTAGAAAGTTAGAGTGTACTTTATAGAAAATGATATCATCAGTGTATGTTGAGAAGGGATGTTGGGAGGGCTATATGAAATTATTGTGCTGTCATGTAGCAGTTTAAAAGCATCTTCTGAATGCTACTTCAGTGAGTCTGGACTTGGACTCTTGCTCTTCTGACTAGACATACACAAGTTGACTGCTGTGAAATTAGAACCCCTACCTATCTAATTTCACAATTTTAAGAACACAGTACTTAATGCTCTGCACCCTCCACAGAAGTCAGATTTTAACTCTGTGAGAGTACACTTTATAGGGAATTACATTATCATTGTATGTTGAGAAGAGGATGTTGGGAGGGCTGTATGACATTACTGTAGAGTCATGTAACAGGGTAAACATATCTTCTGAATGCTACTTGAGTGAGGGTGGCAGGACCTGGACACATACTTTTTTGGTTTTACACACACACACACACACACACACACACACACACACACACACACACACACACACACACACACACACACACACACATTTACTGCTGTGAGATTAGAAGCCCCTCCTTCCTAATTACACAAGCTAAAGGATACAGTACTTAGAGCTCACATCACCAAAGAAGTCTGATTTTAACACCATTAGAGTGCACTTCATCATAGTGTTGCAAGTGATATATACTGTTATAAGACTTGTTTGCAAAGGCAGGACTTGTGATATGATTGTGTGAGCACAGTTTGAAAAAGGACATATAAATACATCATGGCCACCAACGTGAAATAAGCTGTCATGAACGTATATTGCAGAAGTGAGACAGACATGTACCTGTTTCTCAGGATGTGTAGATTATGCGACACACACACACACACACACACACACACACACACACACACACACACACACACACACACACACACACACACACACACACAAACACACATGCAGCAGTAGTGCAATGATGGAGTTATGTGTCTTCATATTCAGATGAAGATATGTCCACATTAACAAAGTTACTGACAATATCAATGGGATATGATCATGGATGTCCAATGTCCAGTGTCACTATACACCCATACCAGATGTAACAATGCAGTTACACCCTGTAATTCTGGAGTCTGTTTGACAATGGCCTGAGTCCTGATATATGATTTGCAAGTGCAATGCTGCAGAGCACACATGAATATCAGAAAGTATTTGTTCAATATAGCAAGCATATCACTGCCCTTCTCTTGTGTTTATGAACACATTTCCAGGTATTGTAGAATTACACCCCAGTAACCAGAGTTAGGTGTAGTAAATATCTCTTCACAAAGCACATCACTGAGGAGCTGATTTGTGTGGATGATGGCTAAGTTTTAGCATATGCATTGTTCAAATTTCAGTTATTTAAGTTGGAGTTGTGAAGTAGCAGTGTCTACTGGTGATCACTGCCAAAACTCCAAAGATAACCACAAGGCATTCTTTAGCTATGTCAAGAATCTAAGTGGCAATGCTCAGATTTGCTCAGAGTTAGTGCAGAATGGCACAAAATACACTGAACTGACCGATATCGCCAACATCCTGACAGACAGGTTCAGTGCAAACTTCACTCCCCTCTCACCCCCAAAAGGGTCCATAATCATACCAGAAGAATGTAGAGTGCCTGAAATCATAGATACTCAGGTTAAAACAGCCCTCTCCAAAGACAAAAATACAGCATCAATGGGACCAGACAGTGTCCCAGGCTGCATCCTACATGAACTCAAAGATGAACTAATCCCTCACCTAAGCACAATGTTCAAACTCAGCCTCTTCACAGCCTATGTACCCATAGAGTGGTGCACAGCAATGGTTATTCCACTCCACAAAGGTGGAGCCTCAACATATATTGAACTATAAGCCTGACTAGCTTGGTCTGCAAGGCTATGGAGGCATCATCATGGAACTCATTAACAGAGACATTGGGACCCTCCAAACACTGGACCCTACCTAGTTCTGCTTTGTTAAGGGCAGATCATGCTTCCTAAACCTGGTGGACTTCTTTGAGACAGTTTCCAAGGCCATAGATGAGGGAAAGGTGGTACACACAGCCTACCTAGACCTCGCTAAGGCCTTCAACACCATTCCCCATTCTGGTATTATAGACAAGCTCACCAGCTGACTGCAAACTAGGGGCTATAATGGACTCTCCGGCTGACACAGACATCTTCCAAAAGGGTCTCACTGAGATGGATACCTGGTGTCAAAATCATGGCCTCAAGCTAAATGCCATAAAGTGCATAGTCATCCCCTTTGGAAAAAAACAAAGTACCCACAAACTACCACATAGGTCGTAGTGCCATAAATACAGAAGATGTAATAAGGGATCTGGGGACCAAGTAGATAGTAATCTCACCTTTGATAATCACATTGCCAAAGTGGTTAGAAAATCTTTCTACGTGGCCCACCTAATCACAAAAGGGTTCACATCCAGATCAAAAGAGGTCATTGTGCCCCTCTACTCATCACTCATCAGACCCATCATAGAGTACAACGCCCCATTTGGGATGTACCTTACAAGACACCTGCAACAGCTGGAAAGACCACAGACGTACCTCACCAAGAGGATCACTGGCCTCAAACAGATGCCGTATGCAACTCAACTGAAGAAACTCCAGCTGTACTCGGTTGCATACCGCCTACTCAGAGGTGATCTCTGCCTGACATAAAAGGCCATGTCCAACCCAGAATTGATGGACATGCTCCACCTAAAGAAAACCTTATCCCCTCGAGCCACACGCTCTAGGGATCTAAACCTCACCACAACAATAAATAGGATGTGCTGGAGGGATAGATTCCTGTCCCAGAGACTTCCCATACTTTGGAACAAGATTCTAATCTACATTAGGCAGAGCTCCTTACTAACACTCTGCAAAAGAAACCTTGACGAGTGGATGGGAAACAGAAAGTTTACCCCGGGGATCACTTCAGTGGCTTTGCTGGACAGAGGCACATGGAACTAATCTAAGGGGTGGCGAAAGCCAACACATTCTGGCTAGGCTTATAAATGCCTTCTGGCAACTAGCCTAATACCTACCTATGAACCTATGAACTGTGCACAAATAAGGATATACAGTAACTGACCTGATCAGGGTTAACTGCAAAATACATCTGTTTGTTGTTAATGTTTCATGTGTCAGGTTTGCAAGTTATGTTATCAGAGAAATTGCTGGCAGACAATATGATGCACATGCTGTAGTCTATTCATAAAATGTTGGGACCAACGTTTTATTACATAAATAACTCCAGATGATCTTTTTTTTTTACAAATGGTGTCAGGATGTCATTTGCTAAGGACTGCAAAAGTTACAATCAATGACTGCACTAAAGTAAGTGTCTCACAAATTTTATCTGTAATGCCTACCTTGATATACTTAAACAAGTAGTAGCTGTTTTGCAGGTCTCACAGCAAATCACAAGTTAAATGTTTGTACAGCTTTTCTACAAATGACAAGAACATTTCATCCATCATCACATGAAAATGACACAAAGTGAATCCTGCAGCAGATAGTGAAACTTTGTTCACAACAAAGCACTGATCACCTATTGACTCAAGATAACATGTTTTGTATTATCCATCAGCGGAGTCATGTCAGTATGCAGAAACCATGAGGTGACATGTACAGTCATTAGCCTAATAGATACACACCTGTAAAGAGGGGTGGGAGTGAAAGAGTGCACACAAGGAGAGATGGACACACACATAACAATGTATGGTGCCATGTAACATTCATGGACATATTTTTGGCCTGTTCTCATTATTAACCTGCTGTGCTGTGTAGCATGAAGTGACTGATATAGGGGTACAGAAGGGTTAGGAGAGGGACAACAGGCTTATGACAAGCAGAACAAGGTTGGATAAATATGTCATAGATGTGGGGATGGATGTCCATGCAAATAATTTGTTTTGGCCAGTATCCAATATAGCTCTATGAGAACTCACAACTATGGCAAATATTAAGATGTGGGTGATTAAACATATAACATTACAGTAATAAATGCTGTTAGATGCATCTTGAATTGAACTCTTGAAACTATAGCGGAAAAAAACTTCAATCAAGTGATTTATGTCAACACTCCACATAGAAAGGTATACTGTAGTTTTGTTTGTCTTTTCGGCTTTTCCCGGTTAGGGGTCGCCGCAGCGGAACTCTGGTCCGCTAATGATTGGCAGTAGATTTTTATAGTGCCGAGTTGCCAGCCTGATGCCCAACCTTCAGCGAAGGCATGCCCAAAGGTATACTGTAGTACATCCAGCAGTATACAGAACTGTCAGACTAACTGTGCCTTTACTCTGCCTTAACTCTGCATTCCTATAGAGCAGCATAGTTAAGCATCATTGTGCAGAGATGACCAGACTTCTGCGGCCAATGGCAAAAACTCACCAGGTCTTGCCATAGGACATAAGCAGCCATTCAGCATTGCTTGGCATTGATGTGTGATGCCAAACTCTGCGCAAATGCAGAGAATAAAAAAATGAAGGCTTTTTTCCCTTTCTACAAGCCATATGTGTGGTATTCTATTTATATTCTATGGATTCTATTTTATGACCAGATAAAGGTGTATAAACAGAATAGATAAGAAAGTGGTGAAATGGGGGGGGGGGGCAAGCAGACAGAAAAACAATGGGGGAGCAATAAAAGACTTTGCAGGAGGAAAATAGGAAAGAACCATAAATCTCCACTTCCTCAGCACAGTGAATGTTCCCCTATAGAGAAGAAATTGATGATTTTGGACCTTTACAACAACACAAGTGAGTTTCAACAATGCAATCATGTAGTATAGCCAATTGGACCAAATCAAGTTTGTTAAGAAGACACATATGTGAAGTGGAGAACTATGTATGGGAGACATTTTTTTTTTTTTTTGTGGGACAAGTGCCCATTTTTTTTTTCAAAAAGAGAAGAATTCTGGAGAAGGGATGTAAGGTTCAGATAGGTAGGGTAGGTGAGGAAGCAGGTACAAACAGGAGAAAAAAGACAGACACAGGGATGGTGATGGACACAAACGGTTGGGGGCACTATGACTGGGGATAGATAGGGATATCGGAGGCACATGCCCATCAAGCATGGGAACAATGAACATTTAGTCCTCGTCCTTAGAAATGTCATCATTGTCCCCTTCCTCAGTTTATTGTGAGACTGCTGGAAGTGGGAGTCTCTTTTCTGTTTTAATGAGCAACCTCAAGGCCAGTTTCTATTACATCACACACCATCACTGGCAGCTCCTGGTGGGTGACATAATCACTGCCTCCACCAGTACTCCCAGAAGATACCAAAGCACCAGCAGTCAAGGCAATGCTACCTGATGTGGATGGGCCAGGTAGTGCAGGAGCTGCAGAGGCAGTACTGCCAGGTTGCATCCCAGAGGTGCTGGGAGTTGGTGCGGCAGCTACTGGAGGGTTGGTAGGCTGAGTCATAGTGGTTGGCCTACCTTTCTGTGTTGAAAAGCATAAGGTTTATTGGCAGAAAGGTATGACATCAGAACTGTGTGATTCCAGTTAACACACACACACACACACACACACACACACACACACACACACACACACACACACACACACACACACACACACACACAAAGAGAGATAAGGGGTGGGGTGAGACAAAAAAGAAAAGAGATGATTATAACTATGATATGGCACTTTCAAGCTTTGTTACAGCAAATTATGTTTGGATTATTATACTAGCTATAGAGCTTTCAAAATCAAAAAATGACTGTTAATTGTTACTAGTAATCCTTGGAATATACAGATATTCCATATATGCTTTAAAAGATTCTACAGATTAACTTAACAGCACGACATTAAAGCTAACATTGTTGCATGTTAAATGTAGAAATGATACTTGTCGCATGTTAACTTGTAGGTTACTTGTGGGACTTGAACCCACATAATCTGAATACACTATTACATTTGCCTACTACAATTGCCAAGAGCTACAGCAGACAGTATGCATGCTTCTTGTTACAGTTAAGCTATGCATGCTGAACTTGATACTGATCTATGGAATCACAATATACTTATTACAATCAGGGTCAGTTTTGCTGCGTGCATACCCCTTGCCTCTCTGAGTTACTTCAACCTCTCAGAATGTGCCTCCCTGTTCACCAAGATTTCCTCTGCACCTGTAAAATACAAACTGAAAAATGAGACTCGAAAGCATTATGCATACCAGTCTTGTCTATCTACAGCAGTCCATAACATTTAAAGTTGCTTGATCTGTATACTTACACAACTGTAGGGTGTTAGCTGTTTTAAACTCATCCAGCCACTGGTCGAATTGTGCCTGCTTGCACATCTTTAGATCACTGTAGTGATGTCTACACTGTTCCTCAGAGTGTGATATGTCAGTCACACTAGAGACCGCCTTGGTTAGGCTGCTTCAAGCCTCAGCCATATACTGAGACCCGGTATAGTCCCCCTACAGCAGCCTAAGGCTGTAGCACTTTACAAGGAAGGCAAGAAACATTTTTGACTCCTCCACATCCCACCTATGTGCTCTAAATTTGGCACCATCCTTCCCATCTCCTTCCATGTCTGCAAAAGCCCTCCCAATAACTGTTGTCATGTTTTCCCTACAATTTGTGATATTGTGTTTTACGACCAGTGCACGCGTGCACACACACACACACACACACACACACACACACACACACACGCACACACGCACACACACACACACACACACACACACACACACACACACACACACACACACACACACACACACACACACACACACACACACGTGCGCACACACGCACACACACGCACACATGCAAGCGCACATGCACACGCACACACACACACACGCACGCGCACACACACACACACACACACACACACACACAAAACCATGCCAACCATGTCTGCGTGATGGTAAATGAAGATAAATATTGCCAAACAAAGAAGAAGGGAGATTATGAAACAGCAATGATAATGTGACATTTGGCATTGAATTGTGGCATGTGTGCTGCTATACCTGGTCACATTTTGTAAAGTGGTCAACACTGAAATGCTAAATGACTTGGCTTTTAAGCCATGACATTGCTGGGATCAGTGGGATGACTTGTCACATATTTTGTGAGGACTTATACATTGTTAAAAGTAATTTGTACAATGTGGGATTCAAACTTATGAAAAAAAGAAAATGCATACATTTCCGAAAAGGTAGCCATTCCTCTTTGCCACAGAAGATGTGTTTAGCAGCTATGGTCATTACAGATTTACAGTTTAAATAGTGACTGATGCTATACTTCAATTAGGCCTGTATATGTGTGACATTAAAAGGTCTTGGCTTATGCATTCTCAGATGAAATGCAGGACTACTGTCTAACAATATACTGGAAATGGATAGACTTGCATAACTTTAGCAATAGAGTTGAAGTTATCATACATACCTCACAATGCATTCTATTTTACAGTTGTACTTGGGTTATGGGAGAGATGAGATGATTGTCAGTAAACTGTTGTGTACATCAGAGACACGCAACTGCAATTTTATGACATCATCATTGTCATGCTAGACCTGTTACACACAAAACACATATGATACAAAAGTATGTGCAATAAAATTAAACAGTAATGATAACTTTCTGTCAATCAACCTGCTATATATAGCTATTGGTATGTAGTATTACCTTTATAATCAACATTTTGTTAAACGTTACAGTGGAACACCATACCTCTCAACCATACTGAATTCCTTGGTATTTACTGGTTTTGAGGGAAAAATATTGGGATGGCACAAATTCCCGAGTGGTCCCATTATTTCCCGATTTATTCGATTTTTTTTATATATAATGTTAAATTTATGGCTGACATCACCACGCATCACCAGCATATGTGGATGTGTGCGATGACATCAGCTTCGGTCGGAGATTTGGATTGTTTTGGAGGGAATATAGCAGCTTCTCTCAGTCTGACAGCTCAGCCTCCGGGTAAGTAAAAAAAGAATAAAAAAATGCAGTGTAACTATTTTATGGGACTGTTGTGTAGCTGAATTATGTTCAACATGTTTATGAAGTCTACTTAAGCAGACTTAGATGGCCACTACTAAGTAGTAATGCTATTTTCTGTTCTGTTTTGCTTTTTTGTTGCTGTATTACGGAGGTATCTTAGAAACTGAGTAAAATTATTTTGCAAGTTGGGGCATTTACATTTTCTTCTTAAAGCTTCATACATTTACCATTTTACACGTCCCCTGAGGACCAGGACACAACTATCTCAACTAGGACTCTACTGCAGAAAAGAGGAACAGGTGCTAACTAACATCATTGTTGTATACATTTGGACAGCAGGAACAACAAACAACAGAATGTATACCCAGTCAAGTATTTCAAGTCAGCTATTCAGCTTCTTTCTTATACCTGACATACAATTGCCAGATTGGTTACTAGACACATTTTTATCATTAAGGGGCACATAGAAGCAATGCAAATATGTGACTTCCTTCTCTAGACACTGACAAGTAATTGCAATTTGTTACACATACCATTTACAAGGCAGTCAGGCAGATCTTAAATCATCTTACACCACAAGTTATAATTGGACAAATAAAAACTACGTGAGTATTGCAAAATTTCAGAATCTGGGCAATATCAACACCAAATTAACAAAGTGCAAAGAATGTACCCCAAGTGATTCCCCAAAAGACGGAAAGTATCATAGAAAGAAATTGTACACTTTTAGGATGCAGTACACACACAAGAAAAATATATTGCTTAAATGAAACAACTTACACTGTTTAACAATCCCGATAGAAAACGGCATTACGTCATCTTCTCAGGCATCAGAGTCACGCTCTGCAACACTCTTTGGAACTGCAATAAGTTGTGTGATGTAGTGGTTAGACTTTTAACTTCCTTCTTTCCCAAATATATCGAGCATATTCCTTAGAATTCAGCAGCTGTACTGGCAGCAGTGTACTGGACTGGTGCCAACTCAGAAAGAAGCTTAATTCTTTCTGTGCAACACAAAATCCATTCTGAACATTCAGCTGACATGTCCTAATGACAAGGGATCCTGCTGGATTATGCGACCCAGTTTCAGGTTATATAGGAAATAAATGTTAAGAGATTTTATGTATTTGACTTGTGCACATTGGATGGTTACTTTGAAATGTTTTTTTCAGATGTGGATTCAGAAGTCTTCCACACAGAGAACCCATTCTCGCAACTGTAAACATTTCTTCATTTGGATGAATAGCAAGTCAGTTCTGCAAAGGGCTTAGCAACTAATTTCTGCAAAGGGCTCGTCCTTCAATCTTCCTTCAATATTAATCCATCCTATTTGAAATTGGTTTGGCCTCCCTCACAGTTTAAGGCTTGTTTGGTAGTCATTTTCAAGTTTCATAATGGGATGGAAGGTCTGTCCATGTGTCTCTCTCAAACTTTGCAAACACCTTTCTTTGGAAAACGTTTCTTTTTAGATGCACCCCCCCCCCATGCACACACATTGGGATTTTACATTTTGAACATTTATTTAACAAACTTGTTGTCATTGCTTTTTCTGTGACTGTCTGGAAATAATTAAAATGTTGTGGGAATATGCCATCTGTTGTTGGTGGTGGTGTGTGCCTGTGTGTGTGTGTGTGTGTGTGTGTGTGTGTGTGTGTGTGTGTGCGTGCGTGCGTGTGTGTGTGTGTGTGTGTGTGTGTGTTCTTTTCTTCTTTCCTTTTTTCTTCTAAAGCAGTATACTTTTGTCATCAGAACCTCTCATTGGTTTTCTGGGCTAATAATCTTCCTAACAAGGAGGATTGTGTGCCATCTCCAAGTTCAGGGAGGAGTTTTATGCAGGTTAAGCCCTTACCCACTATGACATTTCCTCCTGTAGTGTACATTTTCCCGTTAAATGGTATGACTTTCATTTTGGATGATAAAGTGTTTTGCTGAAATTTACTGCAAATACCCATAAGATACACAGAAGCAAACTCTGCCCTCTAACTAGTTATACCCTCCACTACTTTTCTGTAAAGAGAGACTGCATAACATCCAGAAAGCCCTCCCCCCATCATAGCAAAACAAAGCTCTTATTAATCACAGTTGATTTTACATTTATAATGACAGGTGGATGGGGTGCATGTGGATGGCAGCCCCCTTGCTAAATGTGGACCTTCCTCTCTCACTAGCAGTTAATTTTATTTCCATAAAAGAAAATTGTATTTTAGTTTTATACAAGTTCAAAGTCTGATATAAGTTCAAATGTTAACATAAGTAAATCACTACTGTCCTGGTTATATTTTGAGTTTAACATTTTGTCTGTTCTTCAGTTTACGTTTGAATGTTGGTATCCCACAATTCCATCGGAGCAGAAGGGTTACATAATATGCAATTTTATGTTAATCAGTGTACAGATTTTTTGGCCAGTTGTACCTACCTTTTATGGGCCTTTGTCCAGATTTTTTAATGTTTCTAGGTTGAGAGGTATGTGGAACACCCTTACCAAAAAGTGGAGTGAACTGGATTTGAATGCTGTCTTGCCTGTGTTCTGACCTTGGACTCACTGCACTTATACCAGTTGCCTGTTTGCATGAAGGAATGCAAACCAAATTAAATTTTTCACTTTTTTCCTTAGTAGTGAACCCTGTTTGCACATAGATAGGTAACACAGAAATGTAAAAGGCAGTAGCGAACATATAATACTTTTGTAAAAACTCATTATAACCCTTCCTCAGGAAGAATAACTATTGTGGAACTCCAATTCCACTTTACCTATTTTCTCTCTATCTCATCTCAGTGTATTTACACCTTGCACTGCAGAGACAATCAGGTAACAGGTGTCATTTTTACAGTCATTACCATCCATGTGGCTGACTGCCGTGTAATGTTGCTAATTGTGTTTGCGCTTTGTAAGGCAACTAAATTAAATTTTCATTTTTAAGCAGCTAGACATGTTTGTGCTATGCCACACTCCAATCACATGAAAAAAAAAATGATAAAAAAAGGGAAAACAAAGTTTAAACAATTAGCTCCGGATTTGAACCGTCAGACCACTGTATGTATACATCAGATGTGTAGTGAGTTATCGCTCTTTGCCACAGACATAGCTTTGCAGAAAGCTTTGCAACAGCAATCAAATAATGTGCATGTAAGCAATTAACATTTCATACCCAGTAATAAATAGTTCATATAGTTTGACATTCTTAGTTGATTGTAAATCTGTACATACCATATTAAGCGGATCAAACATTATTTATGAATATGTTTGCAAAACTTCACCTCTGCCTTCTCTTTGTATTCTGGAAATCCTTCCCTTATCTCTGCTTAACTATTAGACATGCAATCTCTAGTGCATATTCTCTTGTCTTTCAACATGTGATACAATTACATGGCAGTCAGCAACAGTTTTAATTAGGTCCTGGAGTCTAAAGACATACCAAGGCTGGAGGAAAGTGATTGCAGCAGTTATTCCAAAGGAGGGGAAAGACCCTTCCCACCTAGGGTCTTACAGGCCAATAACAGTGTTGAATCATGACTTTAAAGTGTTTTCTGCAATAATAGCAAGCAGAGTAGTACAGTTACTATCAGGATTCATGCAACTTGATCAATGTGATTTTGTCTAGAGAAGACAAACATTTAACAATATTCTGCTAGTGAATTAGAGTCACACAGAGACGAAGAAAATGGTAGTCCATTGCTTATGCTCAGCCTGGATGTAGAGAAAGTATTTGACAGGGTCCACTGACCACACCTGTAGGATTTTTATGATAGAATGAATTTCCCAGTGAGCCTAATTCAGCGAAATTAAAAATAAATGGGGGAGTAACCGGTAAGATAGCTATTCAAAGGGTAACCTGCCAAGGTGACTACTATCCCCGTTTTGCATACTTAGAATCCTTTGCTTTTTGCATTATATTTAAAATCCTCTGCTTTTTGCATTATACTTAGAAACCTTGGCCAATAAAATACATCAATCAGAACTAAGGGGATGGACAGTAGTACAGAACGTTTAAATCAGCAGTGTTTGCCAACAATGTTGTAGTGCTCCTGACAAATTCAGATAGGAACATACCAAAGCTATTTAAGGTACTGAGGGAATTCAGAAAGTTTCTGGGTATAAAAATAAATGAAGGCAAAACAAAGTGATAGCTAATGATTATGCCCCAATGCATCAATAAATACAGGACTAGCCTACATTGTGGGGGCACTATGGCATAAGGTACTTAGAGGTACTTATTTCAAAGGGGGAACATGATTCAGCAGTAGAAACATGGAATGAAATGAAAATTAAAATAAAAAGCATGATAAGAAAATGGGAACTAGTGCCAGTAGACATGGCTGAAGGAATCCAAGCTATAAGGATGTCTGTGGTCCCCTTGCTGATTTATATGGACAAACTTTTCTGTACTTCCCATATTTAGAGCATTGGAAGATACTGCAGACAGAAATATCTAAACGCATTTGGGGAGGACACAAACCAAGAGTGAATTGGAAGGAGATGTTAGGACCTCAGAAGGAAGGGGGAATGGAGTTCCCCAGTCTAGGGGAATATTATTTAGTAACACAATTAAGAATAATTCATAAGTTACAGGATAGAATTTTCCAGTCAAACTGGAAAGAGATTTTAGCACTCAATGGAAAATCTCAAATTAATCTCAGTGTCAATATATGAAAGAGGGGAAAATTACAAGGCTTTGTAGAACACCAACAAGAACAATTATGATAACTGATGAACCATAAATTAACAGGTACAAGAGACTCCTGCTGGAATTTTGAAATTAAGCCATTGGGCAGAGTAAGCCAAATTTTCCATTGAATGCTGAGGTTCTGAAAAATTGGAATCAAATTCATTTCTAGGAATAACTTAGGACAGGAGGGAATAGGCTGATGCTGAATGAGCTCTTAAACATGTGTGGGCAGAATAGACAAATTTGTTAAGATATAAGTGCCTGTTAGCAATCACAGAGAAATATAAGGGTGAAAGAATCAAAAGAAAAATGGAGAAACCTAAAGTGACAGAAATGTTGACTGAGGTAAGACTGCAGCATACAGTAGAACAGAAGTTGATAAGCAGATTGTTTAAAGAAATAAGAAATAGAAATAAAGGAAATTATGGTAGAAAGATGATAAGGAGCTAATAAAAAGATGTTAGATATGACAAACCTAAAAGAAAGATGGGAAGAAATATGTACAATCCCCAGAAAGGTTACCAAAGTAAGAAACTTCCAGATTTTCGGCTGGAAGCACTTACATAAATACTTAAATGTTCTATATGTATTAAGAGAATACCCCCTTTGTTAGATAAAAGGTGTTGGAGGGAGAGTAGGAACATGGGGCCTTATTTTCTGAAGCTGTGAAAATCTAAGAACATTTCATACAGACTTACACATAAATGTCAAGAAAATTTTAGGGAAACCATACACTACAAATGAAGCAGGTAACCTACTCAACCATATTGGAGGGTCTCACTCAATGAAAGACAAACAAAAGTTAATGTCACTACTTTGGTTAGTTTAAAAAAACGTAATTACCAGGAAGTGGAAATTGCAAAAGGAACTTAAATGCTTGGAAGTTATTGAGATAATGAAATAACTTAGAATACAGGAGTTAATTTTGATGAAAGATAACAGTAGTAAACAGCACAGCAGGAAATGGATGCTGCAGGAGAATCAATAAGAGAGATGGAACAAGATATCGAATAGAGTCAGCACGTAAATGTCTAAAGAAAACCATGATAGACTTACACTTAATTAATTATATGGCTGAGCTCAATTTAATGTGTAACATGTTGAAGTGCAATTTCTGCTGTTCATCCGAATACCTTTGAAATGGATTATTCAATTAGTAAAAACTTGGTGGATATTAGCAAGAATAGGTTACCACAGAAACATAATGGACTAAAGCTGTATGGTGGAATTAAATTGTTTTAAATGCGGTGTCAGTAAAGCTACAAAAATTAAAAAAAAGAGAGGAATAGAGAGACTGTAGTGTGCCCTTCAAACATAAGATTTGGCAGCAGAGGTCTGATCAAAGTCCAGGAGTAGAGCACTAAAGGAAAGCATGTGCTTTGACTGGGAATTGAACCCAGGATGTCTATAAAGGAGATGCTTTTCGATCCAGATTTTAAAGACCATGGATAGGCTGCAATCACTTGAAAATTCTGACATATTTTGAGTGCATTGTTTCAATAAAAATTTAACTTATTTATTTATATTTATTTATTTAAATTTATTGTAACCAGATTGTCCATCTGAGCTTGGTTCATTTTCAACAGATGACCAGAAGGCAATGCACTTCCTGCATTAATACATGGATATCATTCCACAATCAAGGTGATTTTTACATTTACAAATATTCATTTACATCAATACAATAAAATCGAACTCTTTTGTGATGCACTATTAAACTGAGAAGTGAAAGGCAGTGGACAAAATTCAATGATTCTTCGGATGTTATTTAGAAGAACAAGCCATAAGGAAGATCACCAGCAGTGTTCTTTGAAAGGCTGCAAGAAAATGGAGTAGGAAGAAAAAGATGAAGAGGAGAAATGAAAGAGCTAAAGAAACAGAAGTTATATAGAGGAAGGAGAAAATACAAGTGTCTTCCAGTGCATCAGCAGAAGGTAGAATGTGGTAGGTATGACACTGGCATGGCAGGTTATAGCTGCATGACAATGGTAGGTCCAGTTCTAATAAAGACACATTTCCAAGTGTATTTCAAGTTCTTTTGTTAACCTGTGGGCTCTGTGGTACTGAGAGATAAAGCCCTGACTGCACAGACGACTCAGGATAAATTAGCAATCCGTGCACTACAGAATACAGTTAAGGAGGGATGAGATGGTGTAGCTGCTGCTGAGTCACCCATCCTGGGGCTGGGAGACAAGAGACCACTGAAATGGGTGCATTCATATATTTATGCATATTGGCATACTTAGGATAATGGCAGTAAGTTCAGAATGTCATCAGATTGGATGTTTTTCTTATCACAACAGTGGCTCCCATATTTTTGACTAGCGTTTCCCCATTGATAACTCTAGAATACCGCAGAATGAAGATGTCATTTAGTCCTATTTAGTCCTAATATAGTCACACTTTTATTACTACTCTCCATCTGTTTCACTGACCTTCCTAATCTATATCCCTCATCTTGCCCTGTTGCTTTTTTCCATTCCACATTATTATAATACTTTTGTAGTGACCCTTTCTGTCCTGTAAGATAGCATTAAACAGATGGAAAGACAGTAGGTGAAATTTATAATCAATTGTTTTCATTACACGCCAAGAGATGGTAGCAAAAGCACATATACAGTGTTCCACAGGTATAATTCAAAGACAGCATTCTATGCACCAGTATGAACACAGACTCTGAAATGCACTCTGGGAAATTTATGCAGATGACAGAGTTATCTTTCCACCATGACCTGCACCACACAGTACACATCTGATCACAGGCTTACACATTGTACAGTATATGTTAACAAGAAAGTATTTATAGCCTACCATAAAACAACATATATATGGTCACAGTGCTGCTGAATGTTAACCCCAGTCACACAATGCTTGGTGCTGTACAGCTCCTCCAAAAGTTTATGAAGAACGGTGGGGATTCATTAACTTATGGGGAGTTAAATAGAATTTTTGATAATGCATTTGATCCAGAGCTAACAGAAGAGGAATTATGTAAGGTAGAAAAAAGACTTGAGGAACAGGGTTACTCCACTGAACAAATATGTAAGGCAAAAAGATGTGTATTGGAACGCAAACAGTGAAAATGTATAGTGATAATAGAGCATATGAAATGTGTGACTTGGATGTGGTTAGAAATGATGAAAAAATATTTTTTGTTACTAGATATTCTTTTTTTTTCTGAAACTCTGGAGGGTATTATTAGGAGACCATGGTATATAATTAGTAATGCTGGGGTTATTGGCAAGTTATTTCCCTCATGTTACATTTTCTTGCAAAAGGAGTAACAATCTAAAGGAGCTTCCAAATTACACATACAAACCACAAAATGCAGTGAGTGAATGCATTTGGATGTTCCCATGCATTTTTGTAAGGTATGCTCTAAAGTATGTAAGGTATGCTCTAAAGTAAAGAATCTTAGTGGCACTACAATTAATGGGAAAAAATATGTGGCAAATAGAATGTTTCATTGTGAATCGAGGGGGGGTGTTTATGCAATAGGGTGCAATTGTGTAACACCTGCATGGTATGTGGTCAGACCAAATGTAAGGTTAATGTTTGAATACTGGAACTTCTAAGTGATATTAGGAATCAAAATTTAAAACATCCAGTTGCAGAACATTATATTAAAGTACACGGGGGGGGTTGACTGGAGGTTTCATTTTCTGTGCATTAGCACAACCTTATTTGCCTAGGGGAGGTAACTATTCTAGTAAACTAACTGAATTGGAGATGAAGTTTATATTAAATTATAAGACACTATCCCCTGGAGGGCTTAATCAGGAAGTGAATGTTTAGATATTATTGCCAATATTGTTATAGGTTATTAGAATTTAACTTTTTAAAAGTATATATTTTTAATTCAGATATATATTTAATTGAATAAGTATTTGCTTAATGGGTTGGGTTTGTACTTGTATAAATAGAATGTATGTGCAGTTTGAATTTAATCCCTTGAGGGCAAATGGCCTAGGTACCAGACTGGTGAAATAAAGTGGTGATATTCAGCAGCTGAGTCTATTTTTTTTGCTTTCTTCGAGTTTTGAGGGGTTTTTTTTGTTTTTTTCTGACAATTATATATCAACACAGGTTCATAAGTTCATATTAGGCTAACTGCCCATAAGAAATATTGTAAGCCTTGTCAATTATCCCATTTGAGAATCAAACTGTGTTCCTTGTGTCTATAAAGTAAACATCTTAACCATTATGCCAACTCCCAACTTTAAATGAGGGGTGAGGGAATCAAACCCTAAACCACATGAACTACGGCTCCCAGCCTTAACTTTCTCTGTCATCTGGCAAACTAACCCTAAAATTTCAGATCAAAATTAAGACCATTTTTATGCCATAGGGAAGTATGTTCACTAGGCTAGCTATTTTAAGCCCAGACAATTTCTGTAAATTTAATAATCAAACCATGTATCTGTGAGGTAAACACCTTAACCATTATGCAACCACAGCTTAGGCCTTTTGTTACACACAATGGTTACAAAAATACACTGCATATTGCAGTATCATCAGTGTCCACAGCACACAATTCAGCAGATGCATACCTGGCTGTGAGAAGTCAGTGCCAGCAGTGCTATCCAGCTTGGAGAAGCGAGTACCAGCAGTGCATACCCAGCTGTGAGAAGCAAGTACCAGCAGTACATATCCATCTGGAAGAAACCAGTGCCAGCAGTGCATACCCAGTTGTTAGAAGGCAGTGCCAGCAGCGCATAACCAGCTATGAGAAGCCAGTGTCAGTAGTGCATACTCAGGTGTGAGACACCAGTGCCAGCAGCACATATCCAGCTGTGAGAAGCAAGTGCCAGCAATGCATAGACAGTTGTGAGAAGCCAGTGCCAGCAGTGCATACGCAGTTGTTAGAAGGCAGTGCCAGCAGCGCATACCCAGCTATGAGAAGCCAGTGTCAGTTGTGCATACTCAGGTGTGAGACGCCAGTGCCAGCAGCACATATCCAGCTGTAAGAAGCAAGTGCCAGCAATGCATAGACAGTTGTGAGAAGCCAGTGCCAGCAGTGCATACCCAGTTGTTAGAAGGCAGTGCCAGCAGCACATACCCAGCTATGAGAAGCCAGTGTCAGTAGTGCATACTCAGGTGTGAGACGCCAATGCCAGCAGCACATATCCAGCTGTGAGAAGCAAGTGCCAGAAATGCATAGACAGTTGTGAGAAGCCAGTGCCAGCAGTGCATACCCAGTTGTTAGAAGGCAGTGCCAGCAGCACATACCCAGCTATGAGAAGCCAGTGTCAGTAGTGCATACTCAGGTGTGAGACACCAGTGCCAGCAGCACATATCCAGCTGTGAGAAGCAAGTGCCAGCAATGCATAGACAGTTGTGAGAAGCCAGTGCCAGCAGTGCATACGCAGTTGTTAGAAGGCAGTGCCAGCAGCGCATACCCAGCTATGAGAAGCCAGTGTCAGTTGTGCATACTCAGGTGTGAGACGTCAGTGCCAGCAGCACATATCCAGCTGTAAGAAGCAAGTGCCAGCAATGCATAGACAGTTGTGAGAAGCCAGTGCCAGCAGTGCATACCCAGTTGTTAGAAGGCAGTGCCAGCAGCACATACCCAGCTATGAGAAGCCAGTGTCAGTAGTGCATACTCAGGTGTGAGACGCCAATGCCAGAAGCACATATCCAGCTGTGAGAAGCAAGTGCCAGAAATGCATAGACAGTTGTGAGAAGCCAGTGCCAGCAGTGCATACCCAGTTGTTAGAAGGCAGTACCAGCAGCACATACCCAGCTATGAGAAGCCAGTGTCAGTAGTGCATACTCAGGTGTGAGACACCAGTGCCAGCAGCACATATCCAGCTGTGAGAAGCAAGTGCCAGCAATGCATAGACAGTTGTGAGAAGCCAGTGCCAGCAGTGCATAACCAGCAGTGAGAAGCTAGTGCCAGCACTGCATACCCAAATGTGAGAAGACAGTGCAGCAGTGCATATCCAGCTATGAGAAGCCAGTGCCAACAGTGCATGCACAGCTGTGAGATGCCAGTGCCAGCAGTGCAGACCCAACTATGGGAAGCCAGTGGTGGCAGTGCATACCCAGCACTGCATACCCAATTGTCAGAAGCCAGTGGTGGCAGTGCATACCCAAGTGTGAGAAGCCCATGCCAGCCACACATTGCACTGTGTGATAAAGCAGACTGTACACACAAATGGATGATGAAGCAGTGCTCTTTGATACACAGTTTTTATGAATGGACCATTGGCATAGTGGTATAACCCAGGTAAGTGGCATGGCATCAGCAAAACACAAAAAACATTGAAAACCAACTATAAATGTTAAATAAACCCTGCCTCATGCATGTGAATGTGTAAATCAGGAAATACATTTGTAATGAATAATGAATATCTGCAAATTAGCAAAGATTAGCTACTAAGGACTGTCAACAAAATATGCCAAATAGGCTGGAGTGTGGTATATTGTCTACACATAAAAAATGTATAAAAAGATTTGCTATTTAATCAAAGTAACAGAAAAAAAAATCAGTATAAAACAGATTAAAGGTAGCTAAAAATCTCCTTACAGTAAAGTGTATTTATGGCAACAACTTGCTTTGTGGAACTATTTCATTTTATCTATATGGCGAGCATTGGTGTCATCTGTGCTTGCCTCTTTTTTTGGGAGCACAGTAATCAGTAGGGGTGGTTGGGATCTCCAGATACAGGCAGAACTAGAGGTATCAATGGTGCCAAGTGGACCCTATTCTATGAACACATAGGCAAGAGAAATGACATGCCTACATGGTACATCTCACTCATCATGATATTTTGGACAACAGGTGGCATTGCTGCGCTGACCTTCTCTTTGGACTTGCTGGAGTGAAAAGGTTTTACCTGCAAACAATGGAACCTGTCACCATAATTCTTTATTTGGGCACATCAGTCCATGAATCAGCTATCTTTAGTGGTAGTCAGTAAAGAGGGTGACACCATCTGGCTGGCCAAAATCTTCTCTGTACCATTCCGGACAGTCTTTTGCATGGCCAGCATTGTCTAGGGGAGATCAATGTCATTGCTGCAGATATGCATCACAGTGTATTCCATCTAGTGGTGGATTCTCTACCAGATCTCTTGACATTTCCTGTTGAATTAAATCCACCAGCTGAATCTCTTCCTTTACCTATTGCCTCAGGTTTGCTATGTTCTGTGGCAGGTAACTCACTGTGTGAACCACTGTATCCTCCATTTCCTGGTGGAAGGCACCTGCCAAAGTACAGCAGTCCTCTGCTGATCTTCTTGGGCTTCAGCTACCTCGGCTCTTAGCACTGAAAGATACTACAGAGGTGAAACATGCACTGAATACTGATGCAAAGCAACTATTCATTTAGAAACAGAAACAGAAACAGAATGGGAGTTGGCAGAAAGATATATCATAAAAAAATGCATGCCACGTTTTACAGAATGTCTACACCTTCTGCATATAGATAGAGCATCATGAAATGTGTCTTACTGAAGAGCTAAAGGACGTGCTTCTCATAAAACAAATATGTCACTGGGATGAAGCCCTGGCTTTTGTTTCAATGGCCTGTGTTCAACTTGCATCCTTGGTGCTGTGTAGAGTGTGTTTGTGTGTGTGTGTGTGTGTGTGTGTGTGTGTGTGTGTGTGTGTGTGTGTGTGTGTGTGTGTGAAGAAGAGGATCAAATAGGAGCGGCAATTGTCATCTTGTATATCTCAGTGAAAGGGGAGAAAGGGACTATGGGTTGTTCAGTTGGAGGGGGGACACAAATGATTGTGGTTGCATTGCCACAATTACTGCATGATTATGTGTGGAGTATACACATGATATATGTGAGGCAAGCCCTAGTCACAACCACTGTGATCAGACAGAGGGAGTTTTGTCCGTATACGTAAAAGCCCTGACTTAATAGAGGAGTATGAAGCCAGTCTTGGCACCCAGCTTACAAGATAATGCATGAGCTGGTGGGCTCTTGACCTTCGGAAGAATAAATGGTTCCTTAGGGTGACTGTGTGTGATGTTTGATAGTCATTGTGGAGCTGAGCCCCCCCACCAAAAAAAATACAAACAATGATATTTGCAACCTGATAAACCAAGCAGAATAGAAAAACATTATTCTTCATGAGTCATGTCAGATGGTACTGGTGGGACATATAATATTACCTTTTTCAACCATGGTATCCTCATTTATAAAGCCAACACAAGTCTGAAAAAACTATTTAATATATTACCTGTGTTTGGATGATTATTCAGACAAATGTTAGCAAACAAATTTGTGAAGGTACCTACCAGATGCATGGAAGGAATGTGGTATCTTGTGGTTTGTAAAGGTGTAAAGTCTGTCTGGTTCCCTGCACTGCATGTCCATCCATTTCCTTCTAAATTGTTTCTCCATTTAAGGGGATGCCAGTGACCTCCATAACAGAGCAGACTATGGGTACTCATATTTGCCCCTGTATCCCTTTCAAGGAAGCTGTCTCAGGCAATTGATCATAGTACTGTATGCATCTGCCCACAAAGAGCTAGCCCCCCGGTACAAGTGGTGCATTTTCTTTTTGTGTGTTTCATCTGCTTTCAGTGATCTGCAGTGCTTACATGTTTTACTTTTGAAAGTCTAGTATTTGACTTTTGGCTTTTCCCGGTTAGGGGTCGCCACAGCGGAACTCCAGTCCACTCATGGCTGGCAGTGGATTTTTACGGTGCCGAGTTGTCAGCCCGACACCCAACCTTCAACAAAGGCACGCTCATTCATGCTCGCACTTTCCTGCATGTTTTTAATATCACTCGACCGTGGGGAGGACATGCAGACTCCACACAGAAGGTGCTCCAGCCAAAAATTGAGTGGGTGAACCTCTTGCTGTGAGGCGACAAAGCTAACCGCTGCACCACCGTGGCTTTTTTGAAAGTCTAGTATGATTTCTTGAAAACACACAGATGTCCTTAAAGTACTAAGGACCACAGACTGAAACTTGGAAATGTAGATTCACACCAGAGTGCAGTATGGTTGAATAAGGCCCACAGTGGTGCTGTGAAGTGTTCAATAGTTGTAACAGATTACTGTAAAAAGGGTGTCACTGTTACACCACTGCAGATATTGCAGTTCTGCCTCAGATCTAGCCATTTTCATGAAGTAACAGATAGTTATATACTGTTGTTGTTGCTATTGTGTATAGCTTATTTGTGATTGTGTCTATTAAGATGTACAGTGGTATAACAGCTGGCTCCAGGGTACATAGGATGGGGAGCTAGCTACATGAAAAAACATAAATACCAGACCAAGGTCTCGAAAACAGCACTTCAGTCCTATTACAGATGATTGCTCCTAGCTTCACAAGCTAGCTACGCCCACATTAATACTGCATCTAGAGAAGGTGCAACTGGATATTTGCTGGACAAGTGCAATACCTGTGACCATTATTTGCACCATCTTCACTTTACATATCATGCACATAGCAGTAGTATTCACATAGTGTGTTTATGTTCCAGTTGTTTAAAATGCATGAATTATGTTTGAATGCTTCAGTTATTATTGGTATGCTATTGGCCTTAGGAAGCATTGTCATATGTTTGTTTGCTGGCCCTTAGCCATCAGGCAACCAGTGTCATGGATGTGAAAAGATCTATATAATAATCTGGGAAATGTTACTGTCTTTTCAAAGAAAAGTATGCAAGAAATTGTACTAAAGTTGAATTAAATTATCCCCCGGATTCATGAAGCTTGCGCCAGGCACAGGCATAGCGTAGGCGGCATAACGCCAAATATGTCCGCCGAGCGATTCAGGTATGAACCAGTCCCACATGCACTACCGGCGTACGCCAGAGCTACGCAGCCCTCGGCATAGGTATGCAAATCACCCCATGCGCAGTGTCACACCATGCTAATGAAGGCATACAGCGATTCACAAAGTGGTGCAGGTGTAGCGCAAGCCCATGGAAATGTAAACCAAAAAACACGGTTTACATTTTCCCAAACATAACATTGGAGTTATGGAAGCAGACCACATGCATGTATTACAAAGTTAACATATGCCAATAGAGAAATACACAGCCAATGGCACAAGAAAAGATACACAACACCTAAAAAACAACATTTAATGTCATGTCCACAGTAACGCACAGTACAACTGCAGGGCGTGTGTGTGCAAACAGGAATACAAAGGAAATATATAAAAACGGCAGAAAATCGCAATGAAAGACAAATTAGGATTGCACCATAATATGCAATGGAAGGCATGGCACACCACAAGCAAGGCGCAAGGGTTGCCAGGGGCCCGCGACAGTGTTCGGCACTGTAACTATGAATTAGTAGTCAATGCCATGCAAATGAGGCAAGTAATACTGAATCGCAAAGGTCCCGCCGGATTAAGAATGTACCTGACGACGCAGCACTATAAAACCATGGAGTGCATCAAAGGTGATACATGACATCAGCAGAGGGGTGTGCCACCATATCAGTAAGCACATTGGAGCAATGCAAATCTGGCCTGGCCATTGCTAAGCAAAGCTGAAGGACAGGGGTGGGGTGGAGGGTATAGAATGGGTTAGCTGAGTGCACACATAGTGCCGAAAGCGCATGTGTACAGGGATGAACTCGTGCCCGAAACCCGGTAAGCGGATGCATGCTCAACGAACAATAGCACAAACAGGAAGGTCAGAGGAAGAAAAGAAGGAAATGCCAAAGCAGGGTAATTGGTGTACTAATGATCAATTAACACCAATCAACACACGGCGGCCAATCAATGGCAGTAGACAAGCCTGCATGCAGAAACCTGCAAAACAGGATAGGGGAGGCATAGGATTGCAAAGAATGGTGTGGAGGACCTGGAATGCAAAGATAGGAGAACTGTCATAGCAGAGCAAAGCAAACCCACAGTAGATCGGCAATAGCACACATTACGCAAGATAAGCCAGGTCTAGGAAAGTACAAATGAAAGCAGGCAGCTGGATGCATGCCAGCAAATGGTAAGTGTAATGTGCACAAATGTAAATGGAAGGGCAGGAGATAATTCACGGCATCCAAATGTAATGCAACACCAAAGGCAGCACAATAGCAGTTTCATAAATAAAACACAGAAGATACCCTGTAGCTACGATCGTACATACACACCCTATGACATCATCAGTGTTCACAGCAGAACAGTATAAAGTGTGAAAGCACCCAACACACACCTGTGTATTCCCAAACACCGCACCATAGGTGTAAACAGACGGGGAACTTTTAAAATGTACATGTTGGGAGCTGCCATAGCTGTGATTCATCAGCATGTGTTACAGACCGACGGTGTTGGGGAGGATGATGCCGACAACCACCGTAGGCCTCAGAGGAGAAGAAGAGTGTTCAGACCAAGGGTAACCTATCAGGGGCTACATGATCTGGAGATAGTAGAGCATTACAGGGTGGACAGGGACATGTTACAGCAAATACTAGAGCTGTGCCAGCCATGCCTGAGAACCAGAAACAACAGAGGGGAACCCATCCCAGTGGACACGAAGGTATGTGTAAGCTTACGAATACTAGCCACAGGTACCTTTCAAAGGCCAACTGGAGATATAATGGGGATCTCACAGGCATCGGCATCCAGGGTACCTGGATGCCATGTTACCACATGCCAATGAGCATATGCACTTCCCCCGAACTCAGGAGGAGTTGGCCAGCAATATGCGTCACTTCCACTGTGTGGCAAACTATCCGGAGGTACTGGGTACGATAAACTGCACGCACATACAAATTAAGTCACCACCCGGTGAGTATGGTAGGCGCTACATAAACCACAAGGGATTCTACTCCATCAACTGCCAGGTCATGTGCAATGCCCAGGGCATTATCATGGATGTGTGTGCTGGCAGCCCTGGAAGCTACCACGACTCCCATATCTGGCCTGCCTCACAGCTGTATCAGGTATTTGCCAGGGGGAACATCCCACAAGGTCACCTTGTGGGGGATGCTGGCTATGCACTGGAGCCATGGAGGATGACCCCCATCAGAAATGCACACACACCAATGCAAGAACGCCATAATGAGGCACACGCACAAACCAGAATCATCATAGAGCGTGTGTTCAGGATGCTGAAATCACGGTTCCGGTGCTTGGACAAATCTGGTGGAGCCTTGCAGTATTCTCCAGGCACGTGTGCCCACATTTTCATAGTATGTGCCATGCTACATAATATGATCCTGCAGAAACAGCAGGGTCATAATGGGGGAGGGCCTCACAGCCCACCGCAAGTGCCAAGGCCAACACAGGCACAGAGGGATCCAGACCATGGACACACTGTGCCAGCCCCAGTAGGCAGACGGAGGCGTGCCCAATATGCCTACGCCTTGGCAAAGAGGGAACGTATAGCACATACCTTGACAGTGTAGGCTCCCACGGACTGACACCCCTCCCCACCTGCACACAGTAACATGGATGGCACACAAACATGACTACCTGTAAATTGTGATGTATAGGTGGCCCCACTGTGGAATCCTACATAGGCAGCCCTCAAACATTGTACACGCAACAGCCATGGGAACATGGAACTGTCAACACCTGAACAGTAGATGCGTCCATCAGCATCTGTCGGTGCTGTGTGTATAGGTTCCCAGGTACATTGGTAGGTACACACCCAATTGTCAGAGGCAAAACACCAAATGGGGCAAACAGTGACACCCATCACCACAACATCGAGTAAGCAACTGTCGCGTACTGGAGCAGAGGCAATCGCAGGAGCACATGTGTATAAGCACTGTCCTACACACAGTCATCATGGATTACCCACCGTGTTACTGAGGGGCTCCACAAAATGTAATCATGGATGTAGTGTCAAGGCAGGGGATGTACCCATGACAGGCAGTAGTCACCCCGGCATGCTGCATCCACGGTCGTATGAAGGTGTAGCAAATTATCGGGTGTACCTAATTGTGATATACATACCCAGTGCTGGAGTACAGCCAGTAAACATCACATGGACATACCATTAACTGAACCCATCAAGTTGTAAACTAACGGAGCCATCCATGTGAGTGTAGTGTAGAGTAACTGCTGTAGTGTACTGCACATACACATTGACATAATTCATGTGCAACCCCCAGATGTCCAAGTGGTACATGCAGTGACTGTCGTGCATGTTCCCAGTCCCACGTACTGCAAGGGATGTAACATAATCCCGATGGCACGGGTAATGCAGTCGGGATGCAGGTCATCAGAATATGTGTAGCACACATTAGCGGGAATAAGCGTTGCCCACAGTTGGTAAGCAATGTTTAAATACGACTATATGGATTTGCTTGAAACAGGGCTAAGTGTCACCGACCACTGCGCAGATCACGGTCAATGATGTACAGAACAGGTGACACCAGCATTAGTCATCCCTGAACAAATAGCGCCTGCTCTGAAGGGTAAAACGACCACTGCCAGGAGTGGAACAGGCAGTCATGTACACAATCACCCAACACTATTGCTAGGCAAGATGTACGTACAGTAGGGTTGCCACAGTTCAAATGACCAATGTGGAACATACGCCAGATGTCAGCAGGACGACACACACCCGGCCAGGACGAAAACCAGCATGACAGTGTTTTGCATAGATAAAAAGCTTATGGTCTAGTAATGGTCGCAGGTAGGTGTTCCGTGTCCTGTAACATGTAGGTGGGTCAGATACAGAATAAGTGTGTCATGCAACTATGAAATAAACTATAGGGAATATGTTTGTTCCAAAGTTGCAGGACATTTGCTATGTTCACAAATATTTTGCAGGATACAACTGCACAAATAGGGACTGTCCCTCGCAAAGTGGGATGGGAGGTAATCTTACCCTATGGCAGGTGTGTAATGTGACAGGTACAGACACAAAAGTGCGGAGTCTAGGAAACACAGTATACACTGACAAACACACAATGAAAGGCGTAGCATGCCTGTCACCACCCATGTCCGAGATATGTATATATATATATATATATATATATATATATATATATATATATATATATATACATACATAGAAAGGGCGATAGTGTGATATATGTCGATATACAAGGGGTCACTGGCATCTGCAAATATATAGATAGGTCGGCTGCATTCTAAACACCTTTGAGGTACAAATAAACAGGATACCGCCAACTATGGAATGTGTCACACACCAACACCCGTAACCAGGAGGATGAAAGACAGAAAGAACATAGTACTGGAACAGTAGAACTGCGAGCAATAGGACGATAGTAAGGACATGTAGTCACCACTGTCGGCAGTGCGGTCCATGTAGGTACCGTGTACAACTGTGGTTGTGAGTGATGTAGCCTGTGTATGTGTGTGATGAGGGTGCCATGTGTGTTCCCATGTGACTAAAGTGTGTGTGTGTCCGCATAGTGTGTCTGTAGGTGGCAACTTGGAGGCAGATGATTACGGTAGGTGTGGGTATAGCTATCCGTAGGCATGCGGTAAACACCTGTCCCACATTGGGAGGGACAGCCCCCCCCGGGCAGGTGTGTCCTGACATGAAACATTAGAAAGGGCAACTGTCTGTGAGTGTAGGACATTAGTATGTCCCACATAATATGCAATAGTTGTAGGAAATACTCATGCCTGTATGCAAGAAATGGAAATGTTACATGCAAACCGATAAGTAGTGAAGGACCAAGAACAATAGGTATGTAATAAGGATAAAAGTATGTGCTATCCTGTGTACTGACCGTGGCCATATGCCAGCCTGTAAACACCACTGTGTGACCCACAAGTGTCCAACTATGGCCATATGAAAAGGTGGCAAGCCATGTGACAGAGGGTCTGACACCAACACCACTGCAATGACTGCAAATATCTGGGGCAGACATACACGGGATAGCGTTCATTTACAAATATCCCTGCACACATTGCCGTACATCTGGAGGTATGGAAGTATCAACTGCACCTGCATACCATATAGAAACCAATTAACAATGGCCCACAGTAAATTCCCATAATAGAAGTCTATTAAGTGATAGCACTGTAATTAGGGAAGGGGCCCACACACTTATATATGGACTAAGTAGAAATGCAAGCCCCACAAAACCGTATATGCTACTTACACCCGCCTACATCCCCCACATTGTAAACAATAGCAATACAGACCGTAACCACAGCCCAAACATCTAGTTAGTCAATTACATCTGCTGAACTGTTGACATATCTTGTGAGAGACATTTAAAGGCGCCATGCAAAATTGTATCCATCGTATAACGGAACAAACGGCGATGTTACAGGTGTTTGCAATAGTCCTTTATCAGACGTATGGGATGACAGGTACAGTCACAGGTAGAATCACACACAATCCACGGGGGACATGACCCCAAAATAGACTTGGCTCTACACAAAGCAGTTGCAATTACACACAACAAAACACAATACAGGCCGTCTCCCCGAAGGCAGGGCAAATGGCCAGCGCCCAGGTGGAGAATTCAATTATACCCCACTGTTACCATGTAACTGGTGAATGGAGTAGCTGCACAGTTGAAGTGCACATAATTAGTCACACCAGATCACCAACTGGTGGCAGTAAACCACATGTTGCAGGTATAGACGTATATAAGGATGATTTGCCAGATATGCAAACTGTATGCTCATACCGTATAACAGTTGAAAGAGTGATACAGAGGAGCGAGATAGAGACGAAACACCAGAACGATATCAAGGTATGTATAACACTAACTGTATGTATAGCATGTTCTGAATTACGTAATGTCAGTGTATGCATAGCCTGGTTTGCAGTAATTAACAGTGTTCACCATGCATAAAGTGGGGAATGGTATTTATGTAGTGATGTCTCGCTGAGCGTACTAATGCTTGTAGAAGATGTACATCCAGCAGTGGGCCACATGATAAACAGCACAGACACCACAAGGGATGCAACATGATGGCGTTAAACAGAAAAATGTCATACGACCCGCCGTCAGTGGCAGGGTATGTCCAATAAGTACGTGCCATAGCAGGGGATAGTATATGTAGATATACTGTAACAGTACGCATGTGTATGGGCATATAATGTCAATGACATGTCTAAGGTGGACCCTCTGTGCAAGTAATGGTTGAATAATGGGATACCATGTAAAACATGTGTAATGTATAGTACAGTAGATTGATACATCAGATATGTTACACAGGAGAACAGGCATATGATGCATAACAAAGGTATCATATAGTGATGTGAGTAGTATGTAATTAAGATATATATAAACAGTTATGATGAAATAACTATGTACTCCACTCTGTGCATTTGCAAAGGACGCAAACATTACTCCCATACTAGAATAGCAGAAGAGATGTGACAGACAAACATGAACATGATTAGCGTGTACAATAACAGTATACATATGGCCCGTAGTCAAAGGACATTGTAATAGCATGACAGCTAATCTAACTGGAAGGGCTATACCAGTAACCATGCACAAAGGACATGTAATAGCTGCACAGGTTCATAGTGGTGTACCATGCAGTCTGGCAAGTCAATGTGCAACAACAACTACAGTGTGCACACCAGTGGCACCTCACCAGGGTAATGTCCTGTGAACAGAAGAGCCATGTGTAACCTGCATCACTGCACAGTACAGCCACTGCAGTGATCCCTGGCGTACATGTGTCCACCATCCAGCAAGTGAGGTATCACATGAACACTGCTACTGACTGTCCATGCGTGATGTACATAGGAAACATGTCCCAAAGCATGGTGAGTGTCCGATCTGGGAATGCAACCCCCAAGCACATGCCACACACAGTCGCGTGTGTGCACATATCCATGAGCATCATGGTCATAGTGGCTATTGTGTATGTCGTGTATGCGGAGTATATCCATAAACATATTTGCAGACATGGGCCCTGTCTTTGCAGCAGATGTCACCCCTGAGTATGTAGTCTGCAAATGTGCACAGACGTGGTGTCTGTACATAAGCCGCATACATTACCAGTTGTTGCTCAATAAACATCATGGCGTTTTAATGTTGGGGTATGTAAAGCTGTTGTGTAAGGTACACCCTATGCGGGGTGTTGTACCCATGGATGTGTGCATACGTCCGGTGTTCAGAGGTACAGTGGGTGCTTATGCACCAGCTACACACCCAGGACAGACATGTGTGAACACGTAGAAGGATATCCACGCCACAGTGGCAATGTGGTAATCACAGGAGTGTGTGCGACATACATGTGTCTTACACACATGTACAATGCAACATGTATGTAGGGGAATAACACCTATGTGATAACCAGTGGGAGGATGGTGTACTGCAAAGGTGATGTTCACACCAAGTGTCATGCAGGTAGAGGCCATGATGTTCATATCGGTATCTGTCACAGTGACACCCGTATGGATGGGGTCTGTATCAGCTGGTGGAGCAACAACGGCACTGGGTATGCAGTGGTCTGTAAAGCTAGGCAGGGAAATCCCCTCAGTGGTAGCCTGTACCTCAGGGAAGCATATACCGAACATGAGGGCCCCATGACTGAGGACTCTGGTAAGCCAAGTGTAACTGGATTGCAGTATGTGATATGGTATGCCACCCTCAGTGTGCGTGTCCTGTCCATTAGCTACATTGCATAACATCTGGAGACATATGTTGTGATGTGCAGGTGGATGTGGATGTAGTCAATACCAGAATGGAGAATGGTGCTGAATGGCAGCGAGAGGACAATGCAGGCTGTGTGGACACCAGTGTCATCATCAACAACTCTGACAACTGTAGGAAAGGTGTTCAACAGGTGTAGGAGGCATGCTGTGGCCCCAACAAGACCAACCCAGCTGGCATCAAAGGACTGGAGCACAACAAAGACTCGACAAATGATGTCCATGATGATGTGCCCTATAGCCGTGCATAACAGACCAGTGAGGTATGTAGGGCAATAGTCCCAGTTGTGCAGTGTGGTGCCACCTGTGAGGAGTGTTACTGTCACTGTGTGCCAGTCAGGGGCCACAATGTCTGGTACAAGGCTATTACTGAATATGGTGTCCCAGTGGGGAGACATGCTGTTCAGAGTTCTGTGAACATCACAGCCTGGGATTTTGCAGGGTGACAAGGGGCCTGTGTCCTAGGACATATAGAGTGCAGGTCAGTACTGTGTAGGTGTGACTGCAGGTACACCGCAATGTACCTGCAAGGAATGTGGCCCTGCGGGGAGTGAGAGGGTGTAATGTTAGCAATGAAGCCATCAGACAGCATGTTGCCAACATCACCTGTTACTGTCATGTTCCAGAGTGACAGTTGTATATGTGACCAGATGTGGGTATTGCATACGACTACTGACATACCACCATAATGCCCTGTGGTACATCTTGGAATGTGTCGCAGTAATGTGTACATAGCTAGTTATGGTGTATGTGATGTGGGATCCTGTGGCCCTACCGAGGCTGACCAGTGAGTCACCCCACCCATGGGAATGTACACCACTGTGTAGCAGCCCCCACCTGTTGTTGTAAAGTATGTCCGTGGGACTGCACCCCCAGAGTGTCGTCTGTATTCTGGTGTGTACCTGCATGGCTCTGTGTGGAATAGCATGAACCACATTGTCGTGTATGTGCTATTGAAGTGCACTGGAGTATGTCTCAGCATTTGCATGTGCATTGTCCACCTGCACGTGTGTCACGACAACAACTACCGCTGTCATACGACATCTGTAGTTGGTGTTGTAGTACTCATCTACTGTGTATGCCGTGAAGTGTGTGGTGCCGGTATGTGGCTAACAAGGGTGGGTAGCAGATGTTTAGATTCCACCAATGAGGGGATAACCGCAAGTGTGGAACAGCAGTCACATGTTGGTAGTGTCCATGTCAAGGATACTGTTGGTCTTGGAGGTGGTGTATGGGTCGAACCAGCTGAGCGGAGGTTATGACTCACACACAGTGTACGCCTACTGTGTCAGTACATGTGCGGCTATCACAGTTAGGTGTGGGTTACTGTCAGTCTCACATTAGTAGCAGCAGTAGTTTTGGACACAGTTATATGCACGTGGAGCACCTGTGATGCATTGTGCGAAGTAACCAGCTGGGATGTGTGTACAACATAGTGGAATATGGGGACACCTTAGCTGTGGGTGTACCAGTCCAGGTATGTGCCTGAGAGCTACAGTCTGTCTATACCCAGTCATTGCAGGTGTGCTCTGCAGAGCCAAGAGGCAGGTCCTAGTCACTGTAGAGATATTGCAGTGGTGCAGTATCAGGTGTGCCTTTCCTGCGTGCATCACAGAGGATGATGTCAGGCATTGTGTGACATGACCACATGCTTCGCTAGCCAGTTCCCGTTCTGGTGGTGACTGTTATTGGGCACTGTGCAAGACAGGCATTATAAAAGCAGCAAGAGTCCAACATGTGATCTGTACTCCCAGGGCTGACAGGTGCAAGTCAACTGTGCCACAGCATCATGTTATTTGACCGGGTCTGTCAAAGTGGATGTATACTAGATGCCTGTGGAATGACAGCAGAAGCATGGACAACTGTTGGGAGTGACACAGTCATTTGTAGTACAGTGGTAACAGGTCCAGATGACCGCAAAATGCTTCCCAGGGCGTGGACCACACCATCATGGCGACAACACTGGTGGGCTATTGCATGTCCCTGCACACGTAGTCGTGCCCTGAGTGACAACGTCTGTCACACAAACATGGAAGGGGAGTCACATCGTACCTGCTGAATTGTGGCATGTGTGCATAGGTTATGTTGCAGAACCAGTTACTGGACAGCAGGATGTAAGTGACTATCGCCTTGTGTAGCCTGCTGAGTGGAACAACAGTGTGACCACTGACAGTCACCTAAGACAGGTGTGTTGTGTATGTTATGACACCCTATTGGCTGTATGTGATGGGCACACATGTCTGTGGGCTATAGGTTGGTGTGGTTGTGTTTGGCGATGTGGGCTGTTGTCGGTGCCCACACAGAGTATGGAGGGGTACTGTGTCTCTGTATGTGTGGCCTGTGGTGGGGATCATGTGGGACCATGTGATGTGTGGGGGGCGTTGCCAATGTTGCACAACCTCACATGATTGTCAGGTGCAGTCAAGGTTGGTGACAGTATAACCCCCAGCAGGGCTGCATATGTGCATTCCCCACAGGCTGTAGTGTTGTATGTTGGGAGGTGTGCAATGACTGTGGACATGAGAATAGCTCTATTGCCACATGTACAACCTAGTCATCATAGTGACAGGCAATAGCACTGGTAAGTGCCAGTTGGACATGCCTGTATATAAGTGGTACGTGGCAGGTGGACAGGCCGTAGAAACCACCATGTCTCACGAGGTATGTGAGTGATGTGTGTACGATAGCTGTTGTACAGTTATCAAGCTGGACATGTATGGACAGAAAGTGTTCCTGTGAGGACTGGTGTGAAATGGGTGCTAAACTAAGCAGTAGCTCATAATGTGTCAAGAAGCTCTGAACAAGTTCTGTGATGTATGTGACATATGTGCACATTCTGGTGGATGATATCAGCAATGACACCACTAGGGTAATACCCCCGTACCCATTAGGAAACACCTAAGCTGTGGTCAACAGTATGGACACTGTGTTAGGGATGGTGTAGTGTAGTACACCTCCCTGAGCTGGAGACATCTCCCTGGCCCTTTAGGTAGTCATCCGAGGTACCCATGACATGACAGGGTGGTATCCATGTGCACGGAGATCATTGGACAGGCATACACAGCACCCGTGTGACCAATATTGGAATACACATCACCTTCCAGGGTAGGCTATGCGGATGGCTGATACCAGCCTCCACAATACTCACCTCCAGTATGCAGCATGCTATCCACCTTGCATACAGACATATGTAATCTTGGTTCCATCGATGTGCCACAACTTAAAGGATGATAAATCCACAATTTATTGACAAACGACAATGACAGAACAATACTGAACGCACTATTAGACACTAAAAACACTTAAAATACAGTGAATGCAGTACAATGTTAAGCGCTTTCAGCCAAATCAGCTGGCCTTCATCAAAACATATTTTAAGTGTTTTTAGTGTCTAATAGTGTGTTCAGTATCGTTGTGTCATTGTCGTTTGTCAATAAATTGTGGATTTATCATCCTTTGGCAGTTGTGGGCACTTATCGGTGGAACCGAAGATTTGTTAGTACCTGTGTGGATTTTATTCTGATACAGACATATGCTGTTAGACATGCTACATGTCCATAGCCTGATCTGAAAGACATACGTCATGGACAACCACCTTCCTACGACTAGGATGGCCACATGCTGGACAGATCCCTGTGACATACTCCCGCCATACCATGCAGCCCTGTCCACATAGCTGCACATATCACCCCTGCCATACATGGTGTGATGGCCGTACGGTAGATGTAGTATCATCTATCTGGATCAGTAATGTGTCACTGATGCCCCTCATGGTGGTGTAATGGGTGTCGGATACAGCTAGGAAACCCAGCCCGTACATGCTATAGTCGATAACCTTACCTGCGAATGATGTCCGACTAGCCAAATTCCCATGTCTATCACATGTGCAACACAGGTGATCCATGGCAGGATGTTGAACAGCTGTGCAGTGTAGATGTCTATGGAAAAACAGATGCATGTACAGGTTTTCATGCGTACTTGGTGCATTGTCACTGCCCAAGTCCAGTAAGGCTGTGTCTGTGTTGATATGTGACATATCCACAGCATCTAGGTTAACAGCATTACCATGGATACATCAGGCATGGGTAGATAGGTAAGAACACCAGTGCATGCAAACAGACATGTCCACATGGAGACTGACGTCACATGCAGTAGGAACACTAATGAGGTGACACACATATATGGGGATGATATCTAATGCATACTGGGTGTTACATGTATGGCACACATACATGCCAGTCGTGTTAGTGTCATGTTGATTTGCAAAGATAACTGTGCGAATGTACTAGAATGTATGTGCAGCAGTATCACTGTACATGTCTGTAAATGTGACCTGCCACCTTCATCATGTCTTACAGATAATGCCGCGTACACGCCTGCCAGCATATAGCCGACAGGAGGATGATGTCATAATACCATACCTCCATGAGAACTATGAGGTGTTATTTAGCCACAGCATGCACAGCAGCGGGATGACCTGTGGCAGGATCTTCGCAGGAGGGTCAACAAAGTGGGTGGCCACAACTGCACCTACCAGCAGGTGCGCAGACACTGCACGGACCTCATACATCATGCAAAACACAGTGCCACTGCAATCGCCAGAGAACAAAGTGGTGCGAGTGGTGGGCCACCAACCCAGCCTCCACTCACACACACAGAGGAGCTACTGGCCAGTCTGGGAACTCCCTCAGAACAGCCCCCACAAACAGTAGCTGCCATTGTGGAGGTGGGTGTCTCCCAACCAATGAGCCTGGAGTTGCCTGGTAAGTCAGTACTGAACATATGGCCAGTATATCCCACGACGCATGTGTCAGTGTACATCATGTAATGTAACAACATATGCAAGGTATGTGGACACACATGCTTTATGCTACCCTGTGTATGCACCATACCTCCGAACTGTACAGGTATTTGCAGGATGTCCAGATGTCTGCCTCACATTGTCGGTGTGTTCCCCTTAATATCTGTTCCTTTCTGGCAAATAGCTGAGGAATGGAGTCATTAAATGATGACATACAGTTGTGTTTATGACTGCACATTCCATTGCAAACCCATGTGCATGCAAACCTATTGGTCTATCAAATATCCAGGTTAGTAAGAGCAATATGTCACAGTTGTCCCTATATGTCCCCCATCATAGTAGGCTTTGTCCACATTTATTGTTCTAAGAGGTTGAGAGGTATGGTATGCACACATGTGCTGACTATATGCTATTGTACAGTTGAATGTGTTAACCTGCACTGTGCACCCTGTGGCTGTCATATAGTCATGGATAATGTTCATACTGCTGTGTCACCCTATACAGGTACCTCTGGCATGCCGCACAGACAAGAGTCCGTTGCAGGTGAGTCTATCATCAGTATCAGGCATGTCAAAGCATAGATCTATTCGCCATGTGGCCAGTTAATACATGGATATACAGGTTGCATCACCCATCATCCACACAGGCCACCCATGTGCAATATATACAACTGAAATGATACACAGACATGAAACTACAGTATTTGTCATTGCTACATGTGTGTCCAGCTGTGCATACAATGGTGGAGGTGTTCTACAATGGAGGCATATATACTATACAGTGGAACAAAATGTGTGGTACACAAACCAGTACCGCACAGTGAGCAGTGATATGGGCAGACCACAGGCGTCACCATTGTGTTATATGCCCCTGCAATGGTTTCACACATTGTGATGTTCCATCCGACATGTCCGAGACACGTAGCATTTTGGTTGCAATATTGTCACAATTCCCCATAACCCATACTCCACATACCACACATACACCTGTTGTCTGCATAGCCCTGTGGATGGTGACATAACCAACATCTATGGGTGTATGTCATATGGGACAACACAGACATGTGTGATAGATGGCCATCACATACATGACCAACACATGTGCACACATGGCCATGGGGGATGGCCAGAGACACGTAGCCACACAGAAGATGGGATGTGGATGCACCCTGTCCCACTTTGTCCACACATGGTCCAAGTACAGCCATACTAGACCGATTGTACAGGTGATGTGGTATGCTGCACATCATAACTGCTTGTGCACAGCTAGTGGAGGTGTCAGTGACATGTACCTCATAAGATGTGTTGAACATGATGTCTGTGTCATAACATGACGGTAGTCACATTCACAGATTCCACTGACAGTGGCACCAGGCCACAGAAACAGTACTTCCCCCCCTGCCATAGGACGTCACTGTTAGCTGTGCACCATGTGTGCATGGTACATCAATGTCATGTGTGAAATGGTGACGTGACAGGTCCGCTATGTGTGGACATGGTTGCCAGGCATCTAACACTCTGTAGTCATCATGCAGGGGTATCATCTGTATGTCCTCCAGTGACCTGTCACATGATACAGCATGGTTGGGTGTGTATACACCTCAGCATCATAGGTCACAATCCACAGGTATGTAATGGGTCTGCATGCAGTTCTGGATATGCAATGTGTACATAACATGCACTGTTTAGCAATATAGACACCTCATGATGTCATGCAATGGCACAGTGTCTGTACATCACACTGTACAGCAATGTAGATGGCCCAGGCCCCTACCATGCCCATGCACATTTGCTCAACATGCATTCTATCTGTAGGGCATATGGACAACACTGCAATGTGATACCCAGTACGATGCTGTACATGTGTCATGACACCATTGTGTCAGGCATGAATGCATGTTAATGAACATGTCAGAAGATTACATGTCAAGGTCACGTCAGCCATGTGTACTGGTATCCTGTTCTGGTCCACATGGTGTATCACGGGGATGCATGCATACTACCATGATCGTGTGAATTGCATGGATAATGATATGGCACCTGCCTGCTGTAGTGTGCATTCCAGGGGTATGCTTACAAACACTATTGATGTCTGAGCTGCATGCTGTCAGCTGTATCACAAGCATGCTGCATGCCATCTGTCATCTCACATGCATGGTGTGTCAGTGTGTGTGTTGGTGTGTCAGTGTGTGTGTGTCAGTGTGTGTGTCAGTGTGTGCGTCTGTGTGTGTTTGTGTGTCAGTGTGTGTGTGTGTCAGTGTGTGTCTGTGTGTCAGTGTGTCTATTGTAATGTAGAGTATTTATTTGCATTCACAGGTGATGTAGGTGCGTTACCCTCCTGTGATCCATCTGATAGTGTCCCCACAGATGCTAGCAGTGATGAACATATGCACGAGGTACAGGCAGGGATGTCAGGGGCGGAATCTGTGCCAATGGTTGCCATCCCAGCTATGTCCCCCTCTTTCCCGCACACTGTTCAGCTGCCAACACATACCGCATCTACAGTGGCCATAGAGGAAGGACAGTCAGCATTTGTTAGCATTGAAAAGGAACGTGTGGTGGCTTCAGAAGGTGTGTCTCCACACCATGGTGGCAGTATATTGACTGCAGATGTGCCACACAGGCATGTGGCTGGTGCTGCTCATAGGAGGACCTCTGGCAGACATGCACCTGCAGGACATAGCGCAGCAGCTGGGATCACCAGACACATGTTCCAGACTGTAATGGTGGCACAGGCACATGCCGAACGGCAGAACAGAGAAGGGCAAAGGCTGCAGAGGGCTGCTATCAGTACCCTAAACAACATCCAGGCATTGGCAGGTGATCAACAGCAGCTTGCTGATGTTCTGGACAGGCGATTGGGTGACATGGTCAGAATCCTCGACCGTGGCATGGCAATCCATGAGCGTAAGCTGTCTGTGCTGGAACATCTGGTAGGGGTGAGGTGTAGGACACATGGACGTAGGCCAGCTACACCACCTAGTGCAAGTCAATGTGAGTGTGCCACCTCACATGGCCGCTCCCATAGTGCCGGTAGCAGTAGCAGTGCAGCTGGTGCTGAGATGTCCACACCAGGTCACAGCAGGCCATGTGGACGTGGCCCTGGACGTTCCTGGTGGGGACACGGTTCCAGTGGCCATGTGTCATCAGACAGTAGCCATTCTGTACCTCTGCCTGGTAGTGCCCGTGCAACCCCTGGCAGGCACAGGACACGTGGTTATGGCCGGTCACAGTGAGCTGTACAACCTGGTCTGTACAATCTGGAGCTGCTCATAATACCCTTGTGTAGGCCTCACAAATGACAGAACTGTGTGCACACATACACGCACACAGCAAACACAACTGTAGGGCTCCACAACACCCACATGCATATGGAACAGACATGTCCAGTCAAATCACTGGCCCTTACCTGCACACATGATGTCATCCATTAGTGCAGCCTATGCTCCTGGCAAACAGTATCACCCTGTGCATATGATGAAGCCTGTGCCGCATCCCTGTCATCCACACCATCGGTGCAGGGATATGCTCATATGGTCTGATGCACAGGGTGAACAGAATAGTGAGAGGTGTGTCTAACATTACTTGTGTATGCATATTGCGGGATGTTTATGTTGTATTGGTCGTGTGTGAATACTGAGATGTGAGAGGTGTATCTAACATTACTTGTGTATGCATATTGAGGGATGTGTATGTTGCATTGGATGTGTGTGAATACTGAGAGATGTGTATGTGATATCAGTGGTGTACTGTCAACATGCACCAGTCATACCAGGTAGTCCAGGTGCAGCATGCATTGTGATATGTTCGCAGTATGTGTCTCGGTTACAACAGTAACAGCATGTTGGTAATGCCCTGGTTCCCTCCTATGGTGTACTGGCATGTGCCTACAGGTAGCAGTGTTTGCAGTGCCCCATGTGTAACTGTGGAGTACTCACAGGCACGTATGGCAATATCAGAATGCTAAACGCACCCTCAACCTGACTGTTGGACAGTCAAACATGACACAGATGTCCGAACATGACACAGATGTCCACACATATACTGCACCTGAAGCATGTGGTCAGTTGAACAGGCTACAGCAGACAGAGATGAGACATACATACTGGGAAACATTACAGGTATGTTGACATGGTGCAGGGGTTGTACACAGTGGTCAG